>NC_090207.1:24620652-24920652 GCF_033026475.1 Channa argus
AACCACATTTGAAAACAGACAAACAAAAAAGATAAGACAGAAAATTGGGGTAATTGTTTCAGTTTGTGGAGGTATATGTTTCTCATGTGATACAGGCATTAAGGAAAGTTGGGATGTGGGTTTTTCACTTGCTGCAGATCAGTGGCACATGTGATATTGCCAGCTATTTGTCCAACTTTCCAACAAAATCAAGCTTAGCAAAAGAACAACTTACTCTATATTAGCTGATGTTCTGTCCAATAAAACGACTGTAAAGCTAGTAGATGGAAATAATAAAGCAAAAGCCTAAAACTCACTAGGTCATATTGGTTTTATGTGACTCATGTGGTTTTACATGTGACTTAAAGGTTTCTTTTATATGCTGGACAAACTAATTGAACAACTGTATATTAATGAGTAGTCAACTTAAAAATGCTGCCAGCTTTTGTTTGCAGTAATTCAATATGCGTTTAATTCTAGTGATATACAAAGAGTTTGTGCAAAGAGTTTGTGCTTTATTTTCAGAATCATCCCATCAAAGCATCGAACCAATAGTTTTTACAGTGTAATGTTAAAAATGATTCTTTCTTGATGTTACTGATGCTAACATGACATTTTACATTTTTAAATGCATTTTAAATATGTACATCAGTTTTTCCCACAGTATAAAAATCAACATCAAATCAGGAAGTAATCCATTACAGTGAACAGCAGGTTTGGCTTGATTTTTGTCAATGATGACTTTTCATAGCAGCCTGCACTTATAACAGTGACAATACTTTAAATCTGACAATGAAAGCAGACATTGTGTTCACTTTGATGGATTTCAGTCACATTTCGAGTGTCAATTCCGAGTCTGTAATGAGATTTTCATACAACACTGAAATTGATGTAAAACAATAGCTGTGGAAGTAAGAAAGAAACATCCAACCTTCTCAAATACTTTCCAATGAAAACCAGTGAACACCACCCGCAACTTTTTAACTAGCAACCCACTCAATCATCTTGAGAAGTTTCCAAGAACATTTTTGCATGTGCATTTGGAGCTTAGGCCCAGGACCTGCAGCCTTTTCCAACAGAATATTGCATTCAAATACTTTAAATCTATAAGTGCCTCTTATAGAATTTCGCATCTTATTTGGATTAATATACCAACATGAATCAGATAAAATGCTTTACTATTGGAAATGATTTCAGAAATGACCAAGTTGAGTATCACTTTAAGGTTTAGGATTTCTGTTTTGGTGTGTCTGTATTTTTATGCTTCTATTGTTTTTTATGTTATATTGTGCCACATTATAGGGATCCCATTACAGCTTTTTTGTGCAGCATTAGGCCGTTACTGTGTGTACATACTCTCTGGCTAGTAGTGGGGAGTGAAGTACTCAAAAAATTAAAATACACAAATACACAGACAAAAATGTTTGGGGGCATTAACTAATTAATGGCAATAAACAGAAACGATGGGTTGAAGGTGATTAACTGTATGGTCTGATGTTTTATTTCTAAACTCTTCATGTTGTACCATTGCATGGTGACAATAACAGCCAAACTAACAGCACATACAACTATTGATGAAATGTCAAGAGAGCTGGAAATAAGGTCACAATGCGCAGAATTAAAGAGCTACATCAGCCCCTCAGCAAGAAGAAAACATGACTTTAAACGTCCAGTTCTCTTGTAGCATTATTTTTTATTTGCACCTGATTTAATCCAAGTAAACACAGTGGATGGTCATGCGTGAGTGGCTGCCTTTCTTCAGAAGGAGAGGAGAACAAAAAAAAAAATGGCCTCAATGAATGAATGAATGAATGAATCAATCAATCAGTCATATTAATGAATGTGAATCAGCAGTGACCAGCTCTGCCTCAATTCTCAGCACAGTAACACCAAGAACTGGGTTTGCTCTGCTTCACATCTCCCCCTTTCAGGGAACATGGGACAGAGAGGGAGGCAATGCTGAGTTCGAGTTCAGGAAACGATTGGAGGCTGGTCAATTTATTGTTTGTTGGACATTGACATGGCAAATTACATTTGAAACCACATTCAATGATCCCCATTTGAAGCCACATTTTATCCTTAATTCACCATCTTTGTGTCTACAAATAGAACATTAGTCTGGGGGGTTTCGTTTTAGCTGTGTGTGCTCCTGCACAGTGAATGAAAGGCCGACAGAACACGCCAAAGAGTAGGATTAATGCATACCAACTCACTTTGAGTACTGCTAATATGTCAATAGTTCTTTGAAATAAAAGGAAGTGACTCTATGTCTGTGCCTGGTTTAGTCAAGTGATTAACCTCTAAGTAGTGATTTGTTTTGATATTAAAAATGGAAAAAGCAGTTTATTATGAAATGCGTAAAGTGGTTGTAATGCAACCTTGATTAGAAATATAGAGAAGTATAGATCTTTGCTCTCAGATGTTGTTGAGTAAAGGTCAAAGAAGCCAGAAAGTACAGCAATTAAGTACTTTGTTACTTTCCACCACTGCTAACAGCTAACAGAAGTGTGCCATCAACTTTATCTACCTTGGACCAGAATTCTACAATCAAGACATAACAAGTGCAAGTAAAAGATGTGCTACAGAAGGTCACCTATTGTAGATTAAGGCCGTACTTATTGTTTAATGCCCTTCCTGTTGAAAGTAACTGGTTCTTAACACATTTAATAAAAAGAGGCTTTCGATAAACTATGTCCTTGAGTCAGTCATTCAGCAATAACTTAATATATGCAAAAAATATGTTTTGAGTTTATTGAGTGGATTCATCCTGAGCTGCTTTTGAACATTATTTTATTTAACCCAGTGTGTTTCAGTTGTGTACTGTATTACATCTGTCTTGCTAGAAATGTGTTTCTGTACAACTATATTTTATGTGGAATGTGAGGGTAACAGAATAATACAGATAAATCAGGGGATACACAGAATAGCACATGTTCAGAAAGTGCTTTAATAAAATGTATGTTAGTGAAAGGTCTCTGCAGTGATTATTTGAGTATTTGCTAACTAAAATAAATCTTTATGTAAAGGGGAAGTCAGGTTATGAAGAGAATATAAAAATTCCCCCTATGGATTCTAGACACTGGTGGTAGTGCAGAAGAGGAGGTTGAAACTGTGTGGTGGTTATGGCTGAAGATGTGGATTTAGTAGTGCTCTGATGGACATTGGGAAGGAATGAGGAATGCTGATGTGATGAAAACAGGCTGTGAATGGGGTGGAGGAGGGTGGCTTCAGCAGAGCGAGGAGTGGAATAGATTTAAGATTTGACTATGGCAAAGTATGAGATGATTTGCTCACACTATAGCAGCCTGACTGGTTAACATAAGTGAAACGCCCTCAGCCTGCTTACTGGAGGAGGGAGAGAGAGGCAAATAGTGTGTGTTTTAAAGGCGTCCTACTAATTCGGTTTTCACCTAAATTCCTTCTTTTCATGCTGAAGATGTGAATAAAATTTCCATTTTGACTATGTAATGATGGTGCTTAGACTCTAACATCACTTGGTTAAAGTGGGAGAAAGATTGTGGTCTGGCTTAATACTGAAAGATTTTAGACACATGTTTAATGGGTCCAAAGATGTCATTTGAACCTACCGTCTTATATTGATCCGTTACATGTGAAATAGCTCTGCTGCATCTGTAGACAGGCATCTGTTGAATTGCACCAAAATGCAAAGTACAAACACAGCATTTAAGTTATAGCACTAAATAAAGATGTAAGAGTCTGTAAAAAAGTCTCAGTCTGCCGTAAAAGTCAGTACTTCCCTAATGGGAGATAATGTGAAAAGTTACATGATGTCAAGTGATGTTAAGAGACACTAAGAGTTATCTTATGATGGAGTCAAACCAGAGCCTCCACGGGTAAAAGTCCTGTTTTTTTTTTGTGATCCAACCTGCCTCATTGCAAACTTTGAAGGCTTAACCAAAACATCAAGTTCAGTACTGCAGCTAGATGTTGCCGTGCACTAGACGGTACCATCAACATACTCTTTCGAGTTTTACAGAAGGACAGTCTCAAACCAGAGAGCTGTCCATGGGAGAAAAGCAACCGTTTGGAATCGAACACAAAATAGCACAGCGAAGGGAACCGACAATGGTGGATGATAAGAGCATTATGAGGCATTCTTACAAAAAATAGACTTCTATATCAACTCACATGTAATTTCATGAATAAGTCATGCTGTTGTCACTCATCTTTTAACAGAAATGTTATTAAAACGTACCAATTAAAGTCACTTGACATGTTTCCAAACGCTGTTTAGCCTCAATGAAACCCAACATTCTGTGCAGATATAAATAGTAAAGTATAGGGCACCATGTGCTGCCAGAAAAGCTTTAATTTGTCTTGAAACGGATTTTACAAGCATCTGCAACTGTACTGGAGGGATGGGACATCGTCTTTCCAAGAGATGTGCCCTCATTTGGTGTTTTTAATGATGGTGGTGGAGAGTGCTGTCTAACATGTCGGTCCGAAATCTCACAAAGGTGACGGTGAAGGATGTTAATTGCTCAATTGTACCAGGCAGGGAACTTGTGTCAAGGCATCTACTGTCACTGTTTCTTCAGAAAATACCCCTATAAGTATCCACCTGCTCCTGCTCCAGTTCCAGTGGGTGGAAATCTATGACTAAAGCAGGGCCATGTGGTTACTATCTAAACTGCTGACCATGTTCAGTGTCACAGGGAAAACTTTTCCAGCATCAAACCTAGGACCTTTTTGCTCTGAGACAGCTGTGCTATCTACCTTTTCATTAACGCCCCCCAATAAGCAACTAAATTCTGGCTGCAGAATATAATATTGTATATAACTCAAAAATAAATACAATTGTGAGACTTCACGCTATTGAAACACAGAGAACACATTTGCGACGGATTTCAAAGTCAAATGCAAGATTTAGATGAGTATTTGAATGTTCCTTCTTGACTTAAGAAGGGCAGCAGTTTAAGAGAAAAAAAAAAAGATGAGCCTGGATTTGCAATTTATTCTCTTCAACAACCGATGCTGAGGCCTCAACTTAACTTGTAGTCATTGAGTCGTTATTTGCGAGCTTGTGCTTTTATTCAGTTTCTGCCTGTGATGCTAAGCACTTGCTGCTGAAGTGCGGGTTCCTCTTTTCTGAATTGATTTTATTATTGTCATGTTTCTGCGCTGCACTTGAAAAGCAATTGTCTAAAAGTTTTGCCAGCAATGTTGTTTCTTTTTGTTGCATTGCACATTGTCCTTTTTGTCTTCTGCCATGATGGCTATACCCAATTCTGCCAGCTACCCAAATGTGGAAAATGTCAATTATTGCATATACAGTGCATACAGAAAGTATTCCCAACTTTTTCCACATTTTATTACGTTACAGACTTATTCCAATATGAATCAAATTCATTATTTTCCTCCAAATTCTGGGGTATGGAGTCTTGTTCTTCAAACAATACGTCGGTCCAAAATCTCACAAAGGTGACTGCGAAGGATGGTAATTGCTCAGTTGTACCATGCAGGGAACTTGTGTCAAGGCATCTACTGTCCCTGTTTCATACCCCTATTCCATCTGCTCCAGTTCCAGGGCCATGTGGTTACTATCTAAACTGCTGACCATGTTCAGTGTCACAGGGAAAATTTTTCCAGCATCAAACCTAGGACCTTTTTGCTCTGAGACTGCAGTGCTATCTATCCTTTCATTAAGTACCACAAATAAGCAACTAAATTCTGGCTGCAGAATATAATATTGTATATAACTCAAAAATAAATACAATTGTGAGACTTCACGCTATTGAAACACAGAGAACACATTTGCGACGGATTTCAAAGTCAAATGCAAGATTTAGATGAGTATTTGAATGTTCCTTCTTGACTTAAGAAGGGCAGCAGTTTAAGAGAAAAAAAAAAAGATGAGCCTGGATTTGCAATTTATTCTCTTCAACAACCGATGCTGAGGCCTCAACTTAACTTGTAGTCATTGAGTCGTTATTTGCGAGCTTGTGCTTTTATTCAGTTTCTGCCTGTGATGCTAAGCACTTGCTGCTGAAGTGCGGGTTCCTCTTTTCTGAATTGATTTTATTATTGTCATGTTTCTGCGCTGCACTTGAAAAGCAATTGTCTAAAAGTTTTGCCAGCAATGTTGTTTCTTTTTGTTGCATTGCACATTGTCCTTTTTGTCTTCTGCCATGATGGCTATACCCAATTCTGCCAGCTACCCAAATGTGGAAAATGTCAATTATTGCATATACAGTGCATACAGAAAGTATTCCCAACTTTTTCCACATTTTATTACGTTACAGACTTATTCCAATATGAATCAAATTCATTATTTTCCTCCAAATTCTGGGGTATGGAGTCTTGTTCTTCAAACAATACGTCGGTCCAAAATCTCACAAAGGTGACTGCGAAGGATGGTAATTGCTCAGTTGTACCATGCAGGGAACTTGTGTCAAGGCATCTACTGTCCCTGTTTCATACCCCTATTCCATCTGCTCCAGTTCCAGGGCCATGTGGTTACTATCTAAACTGCTGACCATGTTCAGTGTCACAGGGAAAATTTTTCCAGCATCAAACCTAGGACCTTTTTGCTCTGAGACTGCAGTGCTATCTATCCTTTCATTAAGTACCACAAATAAGCAACTAAATGCTGGCTGCAGAATATAATGTTGTGTTTAACTCAAAAATAAATACAATTGTGAAACTTCACACTACTGAAATACAGAGAACACATTTACGGTGGATTTCAAAGTCAAATGCAGGATTTAGATGAGTATTTGTATTTGTATTGTTCTTCATACAATACCCCATAATGACAATGTGAAAGAAGTTTGTTTAAAATCTTTCAATTTATTAAAAACAAAAAAAGAAAAAATCCCATTTACATAAGTATTAATTTGCCATGAGCAAAATAGAGCTCTGGTGCATTCTGTTTCCACGAATCATTCTTGAGATGTTTCTAAAACTTGATTCGAGTCCACCTGTGGGAAATTTAGTTTAGTGGACTTGGTTTGGAAATGCATACACCTGTCTATATAACAGACAGAAACCACTCCTCAGTAAAAGGCACATGACGCCTGAAGGACTCTCAGACCATGAGAAAGTAAATTCTTTGGTCTGTTGAAACAAAGATTGAACTCTTTGGCCTGAATGCCAAGTGTGGAAGAAACTAGGCACCGCTCACTACCTGGTCTATACCATCCCTACAGTAAAGCATGGTGTTGGCGGCATCATGCTGTGGGGATTATTTTTGGAGAGATCTGAAAATGAGCGCCAATGTTACTACAACTTGACTGGACCTGATGGAGCTTGAGAGGTACAGCAAAGAACAATAGGTGTGCCAAGATTGTAGCATCATACTCAAGACTTGAGGCTGTGATTGGTGCTAAAGGTGCTTCAACAAACTATTAAGCAAAGGTGGTGAATACTTGTGTACATTGTTAATTTTAATACATTTGCAAAGATTTTCATCAAACTTTCTGGATGCACTGTACCATGTTTTTAGAAATTCAAACATATTTGTACATGGCTATAGATGTTTCCCAATGAAAGCCAACCAGGAAATGCAAGATGTACTGTATACCCTTAATGTGAAATGTCGATGCAGAATAAGTTTAATTTTATTGATGGGAGCTCAAGTGTAATTCAAAATGGCAAAATAAAACAAAGTGGAGTGAGAACAACATTCCTCTTAAAAAGAAACGAGTACGACTGGATTTTAGTTGTTCTACTGACTACTTGTGTAGAAATGGATATTAAATTGAGTTGCAGACAAAGAGAAACTTGCAAGGAAGTTTGGCATTTGCATTAACAACAAACAGCAAAAGCACTATACCTTAAACGGAGAAACAAATGAAGGCCTGTCTATCCTATAATTGTGTTTCAGATAAATGTTTCTCCGCAAGGTGAGAACTTAATAAAGGCCCAGAACACCATTACCGGTAGAAGAAATATATTTGGTAATATCACAAATACAGGTTCAAGTGTATGCATATTAAACTTACATTCCAACTTTACTCTTAAACAGGAAGCTAGTTTATGGGATCCAACCTGAAAAACATCAAGATGACACCCAGCTGCACCACCTAACGTCATCAGGAACTACTGCTGCCTTCCCCCATCCACAGTCCATCAGGCAGAGGGGGAGGGGATGGGGGGGTTGTTTTGCTGAATAGGAAGAAACCAAGCACTCTCTTGGGCGGAGAGACTGTGTTAGCCATGGCTGAAGTGGTGATAAGGCACAGACTGTGACCTTTCCATGAACTGAATCCAACTCTTTGCATCCTAAATGAGACACATGTATGTTCAAGAAATGCTGACTCTACACTTTCTGTGACCACAGACACCATTCATAGAGACGTGTCTCAAAGAGGTGCAAACAAGACATAAAACTAAGCCGTGTGTCTGTGTTGTTGATGTGCTGCTCAGCACCACAGAGAGCCCTCAGACCTGCACTTTCAGGTTTGAAGGCTGTGACAGAGACTTTCACAGGTTCGTGATAATAACCAGAGCAGCTCCAACAGTTTCCTGAAGCTGAAATTCGCTTTGACCATAAAGTTAAAACGAGGGATGGGTACGTGTATGTGTTAAAGCATTAGAACTTTGGTGGTTTTATTATGAGGAGCAAAATAAATTCTATAGCTCATTAAAATTAAAACACAGAGATCTTATACTTCACTGAGTGAAGTGTCTTGCACTGAACAACATTGTGGTGGAACACAAATAAAAGTCAGCAATAATAACACACCTGCAGAATGGATTAAATGTGGGGACAATTTAAAAGTAACACAGTGAGTGATCCAGGTGTGTGCATGACTGAATGACTGAATGGTTTGTTTGCTCTCTCAGGTTTATTCTCACTGAAAGTTGTTTTGGGGTTTTTTGTGAATTACACAAATAATTCTAAAAAATAAATAGGTTTTTGGTTTTACTTCCTCAGAGACTTTCATTAAAAATGCCCCAAAATATCAAAACATGCATTGCAATTTTGAAAAAAATTTCATAAAATCATTTTAGGCTGCATCAGTGTCAGAAACCAGTCCCCAAATTCTGAACAGTGGTTATTTTTTCCTTGCTAATTGCTTATCTGATTACCGCATAATGGATGTACTGCATAATGAGTATTTTTGTACCTTACTGATGATTCAAACTTAACAATTTTGACAAACACACAAATTGGTGTTTCGTCAACAGACACACAGCTTAGTGGTATCAATGTGCTTATGAATGTCTCTCTGTCACATCTACATTTATTTACAATGATAAATAAAATAAAAGAGAGGTGGCATCAGGGGTGGCCAATCAGTTTGAGGGTGGCCTGTGCCACCCCTCTGAACATGTCTCTGCCCATCACTCAGTAACATTTTGTCAGTGCTTTTTTTCACAATACAGTTATTTTTGATTCAGCTGCTTGGGCATTAAGTGGAAACATGGCAGCAGTGAAGGTTAAGGCCCTTTAATTATAAGCCAGTGGGCACATTTGTCTTGGAGGGGATGCAACAGCTGCTCCAAAGAGGTGTCCTGCCAGCTGAAAGTCAGTGTTCACACATGTAGGAAGATATCCTTGTCTGATTGACAAAACCTTTGACCAAGGTCAGTGAGAATTTGTGTTTGGGCGATTGGGGTGTGTGTGTGCTTGCTTTTGGTGGTGCTGTGGGGCCAATGAGTGATAAACCCTCACTGGGTTTTTATTTCAGTCCAGCCAGTGGTGGGCGGTGGTAACACTGTATTCTACCTTTAAATGTCATCTAACAGTTAGCATGTGAACAATCCTTCAGCTTCAATTACAAAAAGTAACCCCCCCCCCCCCAAAATAAAATAAAAAACTGCCTTAGAGAAAGGGTTAGAGCTATTTTTTCAGAAATATAAGTCCAGAAATGCTTGCAGTATTTTTTTTAACCTGGGTCATGTTCTCATAATTATAAATGATCGGTGCTGTTATGTTCTGTAGAGCTGACAAACCTCCGTCTCAGACTCTTTGACTCGATACTGAGAAGGTGAAGCAGGCTCCAGCGTGGAACTCCTTTGTCAAGATCTTAATGGACAATAAATAATCGCCCTCATTCTTCTAGTCCAGTAAAAATAGTTTTCACAGCTATAATCCAAGGCCAAACCCAAGGGTAGTCCTTCAGAACTAATAATTAGTCTTACAGGACAGACCTTTTGTCTCATATCCATCGTAACCCAACGATCATCCGTGTATAATAAAAACACATAATTTGCCCCTAGTCATTCCTATATTTTCGGAGGGGACTTATTTAATCACAATTTAAGTCAGATAACATTTGGTAGTGATTCATCACCCAGCTTTAAATAGACTGAAATGGTAAATGGTCTGTACCTCAATAATACTTTTCTACCTATTGGTTCTTAAAGTGCTCTACGCTGCTATTCTTTTACACTCCCAATCAAACAGATGGGGGAGCAACTAAGTTAGGATTCTGTGTCTGGAAGAGCCGGGGATTAAACCAACAACCCTGGGATTGGTGGACGACCAGTTTACCTCATGCGCCACAGTAGAAGTGAAGGTTCAAAACTTCAGAGATAAAATCTGCCTAATGTATTTGATTATCTGTTTTTGCGACTATTTGCAGGAAGCAACAACATTACCACCAACATTATCGCTAAGTGACTGTGAGACCAGTGAGTAGTAAACACATCATCATGAACTGAATATCTCGACAACACAAGGTTCACTTCACTTTCTATTATAAATCATGTCATGTTTGAGAACAGGCACAAAGCTGAAGATCTCGTCTGATAGTGTCGACAGGATTATAAGTGCATATGATGGATCTTGTCGTGTCTGAGCTCCACAATTGATCTGTGATGGCTCTGAATAAGCTCAGTTTCATCAGCTATCAGCTTTGCAATAACACATCCCTGCCTTGACTTAATGTAGTCCACCCCAACACCCACAAGTCAATATCTCGATTTGGATTCCTGGTGCAGGCCTGCAGAGAGTAAGTCGGGGCTGTTCATTGTTAAGTGTTGCAACCTACATTAACAGCAAAGAGATAAACTCATGTTTCCCATAATATGAGACAGAGCCATGCATCAGAGCTCATCGGGGTTATCAGCGTTCACAGATCTGCGCTCGGGTTATGGTGGAGAAGGCTGATTATGCGGGCCTGTAACTTATTTTCCTGCAAAGCCAAAGTCAGCATAGAATCACATTATCAACAGCTGCATGTAGAATTACAACATATTCTTGGAGTATGAGTAACAGTGTGCACTGTCACCGGAGGGTTCTGAAACTCCAAACTGTGCCCCAAATTCAAACACATTTAAAAAATGAGTCAAAAGATGTTGAAACCTTAATGGAAAGTGCTGCTTATTGGAAAAAGTATACTTTGCATGATTATTAATTCCATTGTCTATTTAGGGTAATGAAGCAATCTCAAGTAAATAAATGAAATTATCTTACTAAATGACTAATGTGGGTCATGTGGGTCAAGAGAGATACTGCTGGCAGCAGAATAAATTCATACACAGTTATTCTGAAATTAAGTTATGTCCAAACATTTGCAGCTGCTGTTGTTATTTATCAGAATTATATAGTCCAAAAAACTGTTTGTCTCAAAAGGCCAAGATGTGGGGATAATCCCAACACTCCTGGTGCCCTGAGTGGGAGCACAACAAAAAGCATGCTCAAAGCTTTTGACAATGAGAGCGAAAGGCACAAATTGATGCCAGGTGGGAATGACTGCTTGTTGCCCCACTGCAATTTCGCTGGCTATTTGTCAAGTACTCCCAGCAAACATTGTGCCATGGCGATTTTGTGTTGTTGGCCAAAGGTGCACAAACAGCAACATGGACAGAAAACTGACATGATTAAAATCACGCTTTAAATGGTGTGCGTGTGCACCTCTCCCACTAAACTCATGTGCTTTGATGTTTTGTTTCTGCTTGTTTAATTTGGTTTGTCGAGAGCCTAATTTTAGGATTTACAGTTTAGCCATGTTCATTTTGTGTTGTTAAAGACCCATCATCCCACTGCACAAAAATTTCCAGCTCACCAGCACTGAAGAGTCAACAGTGATGTCATATAAGATTTGTATTGCTGTATTGGTTATGTGATATGTTTGTGATGTCTTTTGGATGTGCTTGTTACTAATAGTAGAGAGTTAGCATTCGCTGTAAGATGCTATGCTACTGCGTATGATGATTAATTAACAACACAGGGTGTCATCATGGAGCCCAATTGGTGGTTAAGAACTATGGGGGGGACTGTGAATATTGGCAATATTTTTGAAATATTGTGACCAGACAAAGATCCAAATTGGATCAAAACATCTTTGTTTTTGAAAAAAAAAGTATGCTTGCAATTATTTTTATTTAAACGACCTAAGATCTCCTTGACATTTATGGCAGCACAGAGCCAGGCATATTTTAAAGCTGTACTTCTTAAATGGTGGAACTCGAACCTCTAGTACGTTTATTTATATTAATTAAATAACATCAGTCATTCCTACTTCCGAAAAGAATTAAAATTAAAAAGAACTAAAAAGTTGAACAAAATATATAAATGTAAATTTGATAAAGCAAATTTTATATTTAGTACTGCATGTGGCAGGTTCACAGTTTCTGGCAGTTCCTGTTTGCTTTAGTAGTAATGCAAACAGTAGTATTACTACTAATGCAAACAGTAACTGCCAGAAACTGTGAACCTGCCAAATGCAATCACAACTACTGTGAACAGGAAGAATGATTCAATATTGAAACACGTTAACATTTTGTGGTTACCAAGTAGCAGCAATGCAGCTGAAAATAGAGAAATTAAGAAATATGGAAGTTGAAAATGGAATCAACTGACCAAAAGCAGCAAGGTCAAGGTCAAGTCCCAGTGCCATGTCAGAAGGTTTAGATGATTACTGAAGGTATGAGGGCATGAAGGTATGAAGGTATGACACATGACTGTACATCCAGCTGTGCATAATGATTCAGGAGAGATTTGAATGTGTGTTTCTAAGAAAACACAAGGTCCCGTTTCCAGTTTACCTTCATTAGAATGTCTTTGCCATCCAGTACAGCCCTCACACTATTAAAAATGGCTTAAACCAACCCTGCACAAAACATCTCATCCCGAGAGAACACTGCAGGTAAACTGTAAGAGGACAGTCCAAGCACTGGAGAAGCATTGTTTTGTGACACTGTGATTTATTAGCTCAGACGTATTTTTAACAATCCCATCAAAATGTGATCCACTCTGGGATTAAACATAACGATGTGGATACTATGTGAGCAAGTTTAGTGTCTGCCCTCAAATCATGCAGAGGTCAGTTATGGGTACTGGTTTTAATAAGAGGAAGCCTATAATAATAAACCATGATTTACACCTGGAAAGTAAAGTGAATTTCTTCACTTCCAGATGCAAGAAAACCAGATGTTTAAGAAGACATTGGTAATACACTGATCCATATGTTTGCTATTTAAAACATATGCATATGTTCCAGAATTTCACCGGTGTTGAGATCCATGCTCAGGTCAACAGGTGTCTATCGACTCCTTCCAGCCACAACAGATTCAGCGTGACATTATCTTTGAAAAACATGGAAAACACTATTCATCCATCCATCATCTTTACACACTTAACCTGTTCAGGGTCGTGGGGGCCTATCTGTTACCCAGCTGTCATAACTAGCTGGGACAGAGGTGGGGAACTCCCTGGACATGTCTCCAGTCTACGTCAGAGAAACATACAGAGAAAGACAACCATTCATACTTACAGGCAAGTTAGAGTCACCAGTTAATCTAACATGCATGTCTTTGGACTGTGGGAGGAAACCCACACACGCCGGATTCGAACCAGAGACCTTCTAGCTGTGAAGCATCAGTTCTAACCCCTCCACCATCATGCTGCCAAAAACGCTGATCCTACAAAAAGTAAATAATAAACTATTATAGCAAACAAGCACAGAGCTACTCAGCTGCTAAACATCTAAGATTATCAGGCTACAAATGTTGATTCATGACTCATCGAGTATTGAATAGAAGCAAAACAGAAATAAATTAATGTGGGATCATAAAAGATGGTTAGTGCATAAGTTAAAGTCTAATGTAAGAGGGCACTGCTCCTCAGCACAAAAGTGACAGAAACTGTTTGATATGGAGCTAAAGCTCCTCTAACAAAGTCCTCTAACTAAAAGAAGAAACTAGAGCTGGGAACTAGGGGAAGAGAGAATCTATGATGTGGATATGGAGAGAGTCCTTGTAAAGCTACTGATTCACAATAAATGTACACTAATTAAACTGTAGTTTATTTGTCAGTAATCCTAAATTAGTTCATGTGATTATTGCAGCACGGTTAGTTCTCTGTATCTGTGTTGCAGGCCAGCACTGACAAGATACCCAAGTGTTTTTTGAGAGTCTTTCAGCTGCAGAGGATCTGTTTCGTGACAACCTAAGACCTGTGAAGCATCCATGAGATTTTAAAGCTGTAGCAACCCCTTTCCTTTCTCAAGTGATGAATGCCACCTGTTTGGAGGAGAGTGTGCAGTTTGTGAGCTCTTCTGGCTTTTGAGGTAACTATGAGAGATTCTCACCTCAGTTCAAAGTTCTCTTGGGGTTGCAGCTTGATCTGCAGGTCCTAGTCATTCAATGCTGCAACTTTGCTGGAGCAGAACTGAATCTAGATTTACTGATTCAGATAATAGATGTGTATTACACCCTTAAGACATAATAAACATGAAAGCAGATAAAGTTGTCAAACTCTTCAGAATGATTGTCTTTTTGGAAAATAGTGTAATTTTTCAGTTTTTTCACCCGTTTTCTGCCAAAGAATGCATTGGCAAACCTGCCCCCCCCCCCCCTTTACACATTAAAGCAAGACCCCAAACTAATCTTTAGTAATTATGTGTCTCTCTCTCTCTTTTTTTGCCTATGTAATCACACTTTTGATGCATGTTGCATCACTTAGTCATTGTTTCTCTTTGTATTTCTTCATTTTACATCTCTAATTTTCTGTGTCTTTGAAGTTGTTTTGTGTCACGAAAATTAGTTTTTTTTATGTTTTTGAAGTTTTGTGACTCTTTGAAGTTTCTCTATGTTGATGATCAATGTGTTTCTTTATATATCTTTTATTTCTCTTGTGGCTGTTACGTGGACGTTTTGTTTCTAGATATGGGTGTTTTGAATGTGGCATCATTTTGGGGCCTGTGGCACCTCTGGCCACGCTCTGGCACCACCTCTGTGCACTGCGCTCTAAAACTACAGGTGTCAACACTCTATCACTGGTCCCATAATAGCCGCTCTCCACATAGTTAAGATGAGAATAGATGTCACTTAAAAATGAGCGGTGCAGCCGATGTCAGGGAAGTAAAGCACTGCTGTGTTTAAGGTTACTATTCGGAGAAGAGAATAAGGCTCCTGCGTTAAGCTATGATATATTAAATTGGAAGGAGAAGGCACCGTCTGTGCAATCCACCAAGATAAATGACCAAAGCACTATATAAAGTGACATAGTTTATCTCAAGCCTAAGAACATGAAACTGTCCAGGTCTCTGTGGTCGTGCTCATGTTGCATTCATTGAGTTCAGCCCTTACACATTCAGAAAGGAAAGCTGTAGAAAATATTCTCCCCCTGGACTCTACATTGGCCAATCTCTGTGTGGCTGGGGTGTTGCCTGTCTTCATATTTTGTGTCTTTTATGTTGAAGACTTGGCAGATTCACAATAAGAGCAGAGCGCTGTGTTTCATACACGGTGCTTTCAAGGCTACGCAGGAGGGAAAGGGCAGGAAAACATCAATCCCACTCAATTTCCTCAGGACCTTGAAATGTGGGCCATGCTTTGTGTCGCTTTTCTCTGCAAAACACTGAAGAACAGTTTTCAATCTTCACTAAAATGAGTTCAGGTTTCTTTAAACTACTTGAAGATTTTGCTGTATCACTGCAGGTAACTGGGTTGGCCAACGGCTGTCGTGGCAGTTGTGCTTGTGTTGATGCATTATGAACAGTTTAAACAAATGTACCTCAGTGCTGCAGCACTGAGCTGCTGTGCTGCAACAGAACTGGTGATTTTGATTTCATCGGAGCAATTATAGATCATCGGGATATCAGACAGGGGCTAAATAAAACAATTTTTCTGTGTGAAGTCATGGTGCATTATTGTGTAAGTCAGAGCTGTACACAAACATAATGTGAAGGATTTCTCAGGATCTTTTTGGACAAATAAATGGACTGTAGGTCCACTAGAGACTATCTAGTCATGGGTAGACAATTATATCAAAGACGTTCAACTGTGCTAAGAGAAATTCTTCTCACTTTTAGAGTGCAGAGAATTAGTACAATGCCAGTGGCCATCAATTTTGTCTTTTTAATCAGTCCCATTGTGTCAGAGCAAGAAGGAATGGATGCATTCAGCCAGCTGGTCTACACTCGCTTACCACACCGGAATGACTCATCACAAATGAAAAAGATCAAAGTTTTGTATTGGCCCCTGTCTCTATCCTTTAAAAGCAAATTGGAACAGAACACAATGCATTAACCAATATTAATGAGCAGTTTTATTATTGTGTGCAGGATTGTTGGAGACCAAGGCCTAAAGGAAAAGTACAGCTTAAAAAAAAAAAAAAATGCATTTCTGGGTGTAACTTGGCAGTTTTGGGTCAAATTTGACCGAACAGAGATTAAGACTTTTAGAACAAGATGTGTCACATTAAAATATGAGAAATATGCTGTGTAACAATACAATTATTTTAGATGGCCTAACTTTGGCCTCCAGTGCTGATGTGAGGAAGCTTGACCAGGATTTGTCTTTTACAGACAAATCTCTAGAACAGCCTTCTTCCACCTACAGAACATTGCCAAAATTAGGAGCATCCTGTCTCAAAGTGATGCCGAAAAACTGGTCCATGCATTGAATTTGGACTACTGTAATTCCCTACTTTCAGGATGTCCCAGTAACTCCCTAAAAACCCTGCAATTAATCCAAAATGCTGCAGCAAGAGGTGCTGACTGGAACAAGCAAGAGAGATCATATTTTTCCTTCATTAGCTTCTCTCCATTGGTTTCCCATTAAATCTAGAATAGAATTTAAAACCCAGCTTCTTGCATATAAAGCTCTGAACAGTCAGGCTCCATCCCAATTGAGAGACCTCATAGTTCCATATCATCCCAGTAGACCACATCGATCTCAGAATGCAGGCCTACTTGAGGTTCCCAGAATTTCCAAAGTTAGAATGGGAGGCAGAGCCTTTAGCTATCCCACCCCTCTCCAGTGGAACTGGCTCCCAATCCAGATTCGGGGAGCAGACACCCTTTCTACTTTTAAGTCTAGGCTTAAAACCTTCCTGTTTTATAAAGGTTATGGTTAAATCAACCTGAACAAGCTCTTAGTTATGATACTACAGGTTTAGACTGTTGGGGGACCCCCGCAAGTGCAATGAGCTCCTCTCCTCTCTTTTCTCTCTATACATTTATATGCCACCACTGCATGACGTTAACTCTGTGTCTTCTTTCTCCCATATTTGTGCTACTCCCTCTCTATCTCTTTCTGCAGGTGTCCCCGACTTTGGAGCTGTGTGTTTTCCAGTGTGCAGCTACTGGTCCCACCAACCGGCTGAATGTTTTGTTGTTGCTTTTTGTCGCTCTTTTCTTTTCTCTCTCCACTTTCCACTCACCCCAACTGGTCAAGGCAGATGGCCGCTCACCCTGAGCCTGGTTCTGATGGAGGTTTCTTCCGTTAAATGGAGTTTTTCCTCTCCACTGTTGCCCAGGGCTTGCTCAAGGGGGATTTATTGGGTTTCCTCTACGTACTTGTATAGTCTGAACTTTATTATGTAAAGTTCGTTGAGATGACTTTGTTGTGAAATAAAGTTGAATTGAATTGAACACAAACTAAATTTCCTGAAAAGTTAATAAAGTAAGTAAAAGGAGAATGCAATGAAAATAAAATGCAGCATTAACTGGCAAAAACTAGTGAGCCAACATTTCCTGGGCCTCTGTGTCTACACAAACATGAAACATTTATGATTTGCTGCCAAATATACTGGATATTACTGTGGTAAGTTCTGAAATTCAGTGGCTACAATAAACTTACCTGCACAGTTTTGTGTAGGCAGTAGTGTAAATTAATACAGTAACAAAGTACAGGTACTTTGATACTGTGCTCGAGTAAAGTTCCCGTATTTAAAAAAATACCTTGTACTCCATTACATCTAGGAGCAAGTATCTACTTTTTTAATCCACGACTTTTTTAATCAAAGTTGGGTTACATGTTACAAACCATTTTTCAGTTTCTTATTAAAACAAAATCACTAGCGAGACAAGAGTCTCTTCACTAAACCAGGCACAGGTATCCCTCCTTTTGTGCTCAGTAAGACAGTAAGTTTACTCTTTGGTGTGTTGTGCTGAGTTTGGCCTCGCTACAGAGATCTGCATTCACTGTGCAGAAGCAAAAACCCCTGGACTAACTAGTCCCTGCTGATTCGCACAACTACTCTCCTTTCGGCTTATCCCGTGAGTTCAGGGTCGCCACAGCAGATCATTGTCCGCATGTTAATTTGGCACAGTTTTGGCACTCTCCCCAATTTCTACCGGGCTTGGACCCACAGCTGAGGGGTGGAATGGGCTGTTGGGGGTTCAGTGTCTTGGCGAGGGACACTTCGACATATAGCCAGGGCCGGGGATTGAACCCCTCACCCTGTGGTCCGTGGACAACTGGTCCAGCTATAGCTGATTCGCACATTAATATATGATTTGACTGATGCAATTTTTTCTTCTCCTCTCCATCTGAAGGAAGGCAGCCACATACATATGACCATTCACTGATTCTTTGCAATTTTATACATTAAAAAAGCTTTATTCTCAAGTTATGAAACTGGCCCCATCCTTAGTCTTGAAAGACTCCGTTGGGTGCTCTTTTCCTACTCAAATCATAATACAACACAGCAAAACACACATTCCAATAGTTCTGTAATGTATTGATGTTACGCCGCTGTCTAGGGGGTAGGAGTGCAAAATACAAGAACAAATAAGGCTATTCCCTCCCTGCTCCCCAAACCTAAGTCCTGATTCCAAATTTGCAATTAAGTGTGTAACGTATTACTACAGCTGAGGGCAGGTGATGAGTAAAGGGCTACAACCCAGGTTGCACCAAGGCCAAAATACCAAACAAAAGAATCTACTCCCCAACGAAGGTCCTAAGCAGCCCCTAAGACAAAACAAATTAAAGTACATTCACTATCCCTAACTCAATAATGGGGGGGGGGCGGGGGAAGAAATGGCTATTTACACATAATATTTACAAAATGTATTTATTTCTTTTTTGATTGTATATTTAAAAAATACACAAAAAAACACCCACAACTATGGCACAAAGCCCACAAATCCAAAAATACGGCTACAAATAATGCAAAATTCGCAAAGTTTACGAAGGTCTGGAGGTGCTGCTGCCAGAGAAGTCAGTCTGGCTGCTGCAAACTAAACTTTTAAAACTTCAGGAAGTGCATGATGGACCAATCAGCTCCCGGCACTGCCCTCCAATCCAGCCAATCAGACGGGCACCTACAACTCAGACACAGAGATTCACACAAACAAAGAGCACTCACTCTCACTCAAAACACAACTTAAAAGGAACAACAACTTAAATGACATAGGGACGAGGCTGTAACAATTGATGGCATTAAATTCCAAAAGAGCACATATAAAAATACACATAAAAATTATAAATATCTCAGTTTCAACATTTGATTAAACCTATTTGGCAATAAATAGCACAAACGATTTGCAACATGTTGCAATCATGTTCTTCTCTAATTATATTTTACACGACTTTTCTGGAAATGGGTGTTGTATGTATTGTAAGACAATAATCTACATTATTTCCATCAAAAAGAAACATTTAAATAGCAGCAGTCACACTGGAGCAGTCACATCCTAAAACATACAGAGGCCCCGATTTCTCCACAATAGAGCAGAATGCAGTGAAGCCACAACACATAGAGAAGCAAGTAACAAGACTTGTTTGGCTGTTGCTGACAATAATGTGGTTGTCATTGCTTCCTCCACCTACAAATAAACCCAGCAGGATGGAACAATTGTAGGCGAGTCTCTGGGGAAGGTAGAGAATCCCTGTCTGAAGGAGAAGTTTAAGTAGATAAGTCAGGCAGAGAGAAAAAACAAAGACAATTCACAAAACTTCATCTCAAAATAAAGCATCAAATACACTGTGTATTCGTAAGGTTTGAATTTTATCAAGCATTTGCTTTATGTAGCAACATCTCTGCATAGTACTTTTCAATGACACAGTGATAGTTTTACTCTCAGGTTTCATTGTCCAAATAAAAAAAGCTCACACTTACTTAGTAGACTAGTCTTGACTTTTTGGACTTAAATGTAGGACCTTTTAAACCTTTTTAAATCTTTTTCTAACACTAACATCAGTGGTTTTAGTTGCCTGAACCTAAACTCAGGTGTTTGCATGACAGTCTTATGCTTTGTTCATTCACCAACCTCTCCAACCCCCTCCTGACAGCTCCCTTTCTCTAAATTATAGTATTTCATTTGTTCAAAAAACACGTTGCATCGGAACATAATGATTAAGTCATTACATTTGTTACACAAACGTAATTTTGCATTTGCAGTTTAGCTGTATAGTAAACAACAAATTATTTTCAGTGACTGTACAATTCTGGAAATGCATGTTAGTCATTTTACACATGGTGGAAGGTCGGTCAAATAGTACATGTCATGATCTGGCCCTTTAGTTCCACTTCCTGTCCTGGACTTTTATTTTGTAGTCCTTTTGCCCCCATTTTCCCCTCAGGAAGGTAGAGTGGTTGTCTACCAATCTCGCAGCCTTTGGAGTCTATCCCCAGCTCCTCCAGTCACATGTTGAAGTGTCCTTAAAGAAGACATAGCAGCTCCCCCATCAGTGTGTGTGTGTGTGTGTGTGATTGTGAGTGTGAATGGGTGAATAAGAAGCAGTGTAAAGCGCTTTGATAGCCAACAGGTAGAAAAGTGAAGACCGTTTACCCATTTCCTGTTCCCAGTTCTCACTTCCAGCTTCACCACTCATCATTCGCAATTGTTCACACCGGTTCCCGCCCTTTTTAAACCTAGCTCTCCCCTCTGTTCCCCGTCAGATCATTGTCCGAGGTTTGGTTTTCTTGTTCTGAATCATAGTTTCGTTGCCCTGGTTTATGTTCCTTTCCGAGTTTCCTGTGTTTATACTAAGGCCTATCACCCCGTTATAGTATCAACACTCCAATTTTTAAGTTTTAGCTTCACCCGCTTAATTTGTGTTTATTTTCTTGTTAGTTTTTTTTAGAATTCTTGTTAGTATCATCTCTATAATTGTTAACAATGTTTATTTTCTCGCCACAACCCCTGTTGTCTTGTTGCACTTGCGTCCACCCCAAATACCCATCTTGACAGTGCATTCAGCAAGTGAAATCACTTCACCTTCCCATTCATTTTGGACACATTTGGCAACACTTGTGCCAAGTTTCATCTCCATTTCTAACAAACAAATGTTTTCACTTGTCTCTGACTTCCTTCTCATTCTCTATAGCAACAGAGGCAGATGAGTATCGTTGTATTTGGAGCCAAATTCTGTTCCCATGAAACGAACTAGGAAGTGCAATTGCACGTTGCATTTACACATCAATCAGCCACAAGATTAATCCTACCAATCAGCAAATTGCAACGGCATATATTTTGTCGATGATAGCCAGCATTACATTTTTCCCATGCTGACCTCTGTCCATCCGGTGTGTGTTGATACTGAAGGTATCAGTAAAATATATCCAGACTACATTAATATATTCTTTTCTGAACAGACTGAGGAAAGGTTAACGTACCTCTCTATTGTAGCAACTTCACTCAGTGTACTCATACTTTAATGCCCACAGACATGACTGTATATAAATAATAGCTGCAAAACCAATGTTTTAGAAAACACATTCACCTTTAAACACCTTCGTTCCGAGCTGAAAAGAACAGTGACCAATTATTGCATTTCGCTGGCTTTGAACACAAGTTCAATCTAATCTACAGCTTTAATAAATGTTTGATGGTTATGTTTAGTATCTTAAGGTTAAAGAATGACTGTGGGCTGACTTAACAGAGAAAAATAAACTGTCAATACACATATGTATTAACTTTTATATCAAACCAAAATCCTGCTCTAACCTTAAATAAAGCTTTTTTCGCCTAAACTTAAATCCAGGCCTAATTCTAGAGTTGAATTTAGGTCTGTGTTGCAGCAGTCATGCAGCTTAACCCTAAGCACTTAATTGCAATTCATTTTCTTTTTAATAAATGTAGCACTTCAGTCAAAATATATCTTGCATCAATCCTTTTTATTCCATTTTTGACAAAACTATAATAACGTTGTGTTTAACATGTGGGAGATAGCGTTTTTCCTCAACACCAAACACGATGGATTTCTGAGAATTTTTAAAATAGTTTATTGTATTGTTTCTTGCTATTCGTGTAATATTGAAAGGCTCAATAGGAAAATTAGGTCAAATGTACTTGTTGCTAGAAAGGCAATAATTTCACCATTGACTTTTGCATCTTAAACATTTCTCTTTAGTGGGGCAAGTGACACTGAGGTAGAAGAGGCTAAAGCTAAGCGAATGGTTTCAAGTTCCCCTAAAGGTCACAGTTAAGTTTGGTGTGCTATGAGTTGATGACGTAAATGTAAGTGTCAACGGGAAAAATGTGTTTCAAGAATAACTTGATCTTGCAGCAAAATGCTCTACGAAATCATAACTTCCTTCACCAGCAGAAACCACATCTGTTTACTTTGTCTTTAGTTTTAAATTATTATTATCACTCGCTGCATAGAGTGAATGAAGTTATAGTTTTGACTCTGCAGCACCGCTCCATTCTTTCCCTCTTCTACTTATTGTATATTGTGGAGTATAATGTGAGTTGTATGACTGAAATGCAAATGCATACCTTTTCTTCTATTCCTGCTCTCAAACAGACAAACCTTGCTGCTGATGTATTCAGACACGAGCATTAAGTGTTTTGAGTGGGCATTCTCTCCTCAGTCTTGAAGCGCCTCTGTCTCTCTAGTGGGAAATGACTTGAATATCAATATGTTAACTTTCATCCTGCTCCGAAATAACAATCTAGAAACAGCTACTTGAAGATACACTTGTTTCTTTTATATATGCAGCATTAATGTTGGCATTTAGCCAACCCTGGCCCTCCTCTCTCACGTATCATATTCCACCCCTTCTCATTTTCACGCTTATAAATTTCAATGCCGTTTCCCTCTGAAAGACTCAATACAATTTCCCCTGACTCACCAGTTTTCTTTTAATATCTCATCACAAACGAAACGTGTGATGTTCCATCTCCAACTCAGTGACCTTGCTGCAGGAAAGTGATTTTTTTTTTTTTAAGTGAGAGAGAGAGAGGAGCCCAAATTTATAATCACATGATGAGGGATGTTTTAGTGAAAGGAAGCTGGATGGGTGGTCGAAAAGAACACCAAGTCTCAGCTGTCTGGAATTCTTCAGTTGTTCCCAGTCGCACATTTTAGATCACTGTATTAAACTGTTATGGTTCCAAACTGCAGAATTACAGCACTTCAGAGGTGTTTCATTGCTGCTTCTGTTCATGTGCAGGTAGAATAAACAAGTGAAAGCCTGTAAACAAGCTGACATCTTTTCTTGAATCTCTACCGTTAATTGGGAGCAGCTACAGTGTGACTTGTGGCACATTGTGTCAGAAAGTACCTGCAATTAGAACATGCAATCAACACTTAACCACTGTTTACAAAGTGTCACAAGTTTGCACAATTAAGCGTTAGAAGTTGCACAATGATCCTAAAATCTCTGCAAAGGGTGGAAACATCCACTTGTATTAATTTAATCTCTGCACACACACACACACATGCAACATATAGACTATTTTGACCATGACAAATATTCAGAGAAAACAGGTTGTGCTCTTTATCTCAGACTACTTTGTGTGAATGATTAAGGACAGTTGTGTTTAAACCATTTAAACTTTTTTAGTAGTGGCACAAAATACATTCACTTTATCATTAAAGAAAGGACACAGGCCTACAATTACAAATAATAACTGAACCGTTCAAAATCTAAAATTGTCTGCATACGTTGAAGGGCAACCATGAAAATGTTAATAACAAAAACATTAAAATGATGCTTCGGTTTTCTCATGCGCATGTTGTGCATGTGACTGTGGTGGTTGCTGCATGAGCCTTGTAAATATATGCAGTGCAATACTGAGAGCTCTGCAACGACCAGCTGTGAGGCCAGTTTTGACATCTCTTGGTCTACATAGACATTAGCTCTCACCAGTACAGCAGAAAATGGTGACTGAGGAAGGTGTTGGCACCTTTGAATGAACGGCCTTAACCAGCTACTCTGAGATCACACTGACACCGCGAATAAGACATGGTACTCTGACCGCCAAACTCTAGTTTGTTTTACCAATTGGGCACATCACGGACCACCCAGTGTGAGCAACAACTGTGTCCTCTTAAAGATCTTCCCCTGCTTCCAGCCTGAACTAACTACACCACAGAGGTGTTGTAGGGTGACACATTATTTCATTAAACTGTGACAGCATTGCTGTGAAAACCGTTCTATATGTTACTAAAATAATGTTGCAGTTTTTTTGTGAGATGCCAACAGGTGCAGTTCCCAGGGGGTGTTGAAAGAAGGAGAGTGAAGTGTGTGTGTGTATATATAGTTTGGGTTGTGTTAAAAAAAAAACCTTTTACATGTGGAAGAGAAACTGTGTCCATTTCATAAAAGAACATGTGCCTGAACTCAACTCTATTCACTCTTTGTAGTGTCACCCATTCTTTTCTAATAGCCAGACATTTTGGACAGGAAGCACCACAGGTGCACCAAGGTTAAATAAAACAACCGTCAATTTAATCAAAAAATGTCAAAATGTAAAGCGGTGTTCAGATGCCCTGTGGGGGACAAAGTCATAAAATCTCATGACAATCAAATTAATTTAACTTCATTTTTCAGAGAGAAAACTTTGAAATTCATCATCATTTTGAGGTGAAAGTGTTGAACAAGTTTTGTTTTCACATAGTGATGATCTCACTCCACAGGACTGAACTGTTTTAAACCGTTACACACTTTTGTTGCCCCTGTCCGTACTTTTTTGTGTCTTGTTGCATCAATTTAAAACTTTTAAACATCTGCTAATAACATTATGATTAAAATGATTTGCAAACCGTTGCATTGTATTTTCTTTGACATTTTACACGGCCTCCAAGCTTTTCTGGAAATGGGGTTTCAATCTCCTCACAAGTCCTGTTCATCTCCTGCTTTCATATCCTTACAAAAGCTGACCTCTGTATGAAACACTGCATATGCCACAGATAATGTATCTCAAAAAAAAAAAGACAAGAAGTCTGCATGCTATGATAGACACTTACACAGCTTGGGTATATGCAAAGGAATTACCAGGCTGACATTCTGAGAGAAAAGGCCCAGATAGAGGGGATATCACTGGCTCTGATCTCTACTTGATTGTTCATTTCACATTACGTTGTAGACCACCTGCGCACACGCTGGAAGCCGGATGGAAGGTGATGACAGGCTGAGTTGCAAAAGATAAAGAGTGGGTACAGAGATGACACCCATCATGCAGAGGCACATCGCTTTGTAATGAATGGTCGCCAGACTCTCCTACCTTGTCCATCCTTTGTAAATATGACACCGCGAGGCAATCTGACGGCAGGCGGCAGAGGTCACACATGTCTCGCTGCTCATGTCTGCACATCCTTTTCATAATCTGTCGTCAGGAGCAGTGACAGCTGTGACTGTAGCATCCACGCAAACAGAGGAACTAAGCATCATGTTATGAGCCATTTTCAAAGCACTTGTTTTTTTTTTAAGATACCTGCCAGTTCTGACTTTGCTAATCCTCTGAGATATATTGATTCAGCCCAGCAAGCCGGACTTCTTATGGCTCCAGCTTTTAATCTGTTATCTGTGGCTCATATGACTTTTTGTCTCTTTTTTTCCCCCTCCCCCTTATTCCCCTGTGATAATATTTCACACTTGGAGTGCAGGATAGCTGGCACTTTCTTAATATTGGCAGCGGTTTATATAAACCTCCATGCTCACAAATCCATTGAAAGCTATTCTCTCTATCTAAATATAGTAGCTTTTACTCTCCTCTCACTCTGGTCCTGTCTGCTATCTGTTGCAAAATGTGTCTCTCTTATCTGTCAGAGAAGTTTCCCTTACACTCCTTTCACTGCTTCGCTGTATCTCTCTGTTCTTTAAAGACTTATTCCCTCTTCTCCTCCGTCTTGACTTGTTAGCTCCTCTAAGCCGCCCCCGTTCTCTTCCCTCATTTGTGGGAGCATCTGAGAGGTTATGAATTAATTGAGTCTCTTATATGCAAATGACACCTTCTAATGTTTCCATGGATATGAGAAAGCAGGTTATTCAGCTATGACCACTGATTGCCAGTTGTGCAGCCCAATAACAAAGGTGTTTAATCAACCCTGAGTTGACAATAAGGACGTCAGCTGCAAACTAATTGTGATTATGTCTCCGTGGCCAATTAAATGAGTCATCAGACATGGGCTTTACAGCTGATCGTTTATTGAATCATTAGAAACAGTCAACTTTTATTTTCTGTGGAATGCCACATCAAAATGAATGTTACTTGGTATTTAGACAAGTGTGTTTCTCTAGAGACAATAAACCGCTCTAAGGCACAGACTGACTGTCTTGGCTGTCACAATACTGGAAAGTGATTAAAACTGACAGATGACTTTTCCACTTGGATTTTCAGTGCCCATAAAAAGTCTTTATTTCCCTTGGAAGTTTTCCCCATTAATTAATTTTTTTTTTTTTTACAAGTCATGGATGACTTAATTTGACTTTTTTTTTACAGCAAATTTCTAAAAAAGTGAACTAATTTCTTCAATATAGTCTAAATAAAACTAGATTATAAACAGTAGATCATCTGGTGGTGTTTCTTTATGGTCTGCGACAGACCGGGTGAACCCTCCACCCAAACCATGAGTGTAAAATGAGAACTGGGTAACATATTGGGCAAACATATTTTTTCTGGATAGAAGAAAAGAGCAACAAACAACAAAAGTCACCATGACAGTGCATTATGAGATTAGCAATAGGGTAAATTTGCATTCTCCAAGTTTGATGTGAGCAAATAAAAGTAATGACGATGAGCTGGCATCCACTGCATCTCTCTGTAGTTTTTCTTACTGAGTAGTGAGGCTGTGTTCTGTGACTCTGTGTCTGAACGCAGAGAGAGTTCAACTAAACTATTTTGCTAAATTTGATTAACACCTGAATCCCACCCGACCAGGTGTGGCCCCACCCAGCCACCACGGGCGACCTTGGTGCACGGACAAAAAAATGGGAGCATGTTCCGCTGTGCCGACCCCTGAAGAGACAAGCCGAAAGCCGTTGATCTTTCTGACCTACAGTACAGGCAGCAACAGTGATCTTTGACATTTGTTATTATTTACTGCATTTTTTTGCCACAGTTACCATCAGTGTCATTTAAAATGCATTTTTTCTTAGAGGAGTACATTTACATTAACATTTTCATGGAAAATATTAGCTCATTTTGAACTTGATGGCAGCAACACATCTCAAAAAAGTTGGAACAGGGGCAACAAAAGGCTGGTAAAGTAATTGCTGCAAATCAGAAATAAATGGAGGAGCAATTGACAACTAATTGGGTTAATTGGCAACGAGTCAGTAACATGACCCTCTCGAATGTAAAAATGGGCAGAGGTTCACCAATCTGTGACAAACTGCGTCTAAAAACTGCAAAACAATTTCAGAAAATTGCTCCTCAACGTAAAATTAAAAAGACTTTGAATCTTTTAATGATTTTATATACTGTAGATGGTGGAATCTTCAGAGAATCAGAAGGAATCTCAAGGAACAAGGCCAAAGGTCAAAACTGGATGCATGTGATCTTTAGGCATTGAGGCTGCACTGCATTAAAAACAGGCACGATTCTCTACTGGACATCACTGCATGGGCTCAGGAACACTTCCATTTTTTGACATAAGATTTTAATTCAGCTAATAGTTCAGTTGAAACAACAAATGATTTTTTTTTTCCATTTTGTCCACACATCACGCTTCAATTCGTAACCTGAAAGGGCAGGTTTATTTGGATTTGACTGGTTAGAGCAATTAATATCACATTTTTCAAATGTGGAGTTTTCATAAATTCTGTACTCAAATGTTTCATATCATATTCACTTGAAATGCCAGGGCCATCGCTGCCTGTCACACAAGAAGAAAAACTGAAATCTCCTTTCCAGACAAAACCTCTTTTTGGAAAATGTTGACATGTTATTCATTATCTCTCTGCTATAATTGTCAAAGGCAACTCTATCTTTTGAGCCACCGAGATTAGGAAACACTTTCCAGGCTTAATTGTCATGTACTGTTTTGATATGTATCCAATAAGCTCGGGTTATGATGTGTTTGTTCCATTGTATTCGCCTGCAGGCAAGGTTTGAAATCCATCTAATAAATGCCGAGCTTAATCCCCGATGTGGGATCCACAAAGATGATAATGCAGACGTTGACAGGTGTACTGGTGGTGATTTCTTCTTCAACAATGTGGAGACTGGGAACATTTGAAGCCCCTCATGTTTACGCAGTAATTTATTACATTTTTTTTTTTGTGCTTAGGAATATGCTATAACACATGACTTTTTGACTTCACACTGACAGTATTTGTCAGCTTAACGTGTTTGTTTGCATTTTAAATTGCTTCATCATTTTCAGTTACTGTACGAGACATTCCGAAATTTCTCCACTTCCATCTACACTTGCTAAACAAGCTCTTAATAAATACGGCTGTGAATGTATCTAGGATTAGGAAATGGAAATGGCTTTCGGTATAGTTCTGTGCAGGCAAATCTCTGTCATATTCTCCTCACCCAAAGGTTTACACAGTCTATTTGCTTACACATGTACATTTCTGTACATTTTCTGCAAGAAACATTAGCTGACAGTGGCCACAAGTATCTTATTTCCCTATGTGTTAGCATGGGGATGTTAGCTGCAGGTAAATGTCAGGCCAAAATGATCCATCATCTCCAATCACCGATTGATGTTGCTTTACAGTATGTGCACCCTGCTTGCAGCAACACCATTGCTGCTGCTGGTTATTTTAAGGGGCATTAAGTAATGGATGGGTCCCTGGAGATACATTATGTGCTAAAGGGAAGTAAAAATCTCACTTATGCCCCTTTAGGTTTACAGATGGTGTGAAAATACCATAGAAATTGGAAAGAGAGGCCATTCATTTTGTTTTGTGACCCAAGTTTGTGCTTTTCATTTTCTGTGCATTGATCCCTCTGGCCTGAGGCAAAAAGGTTGAAGGGTGAAGTTGAGGTAGAGGTTGGAAATGCTGTGGTGTACCGTTGTGTACTAGCTGTACAGCAAGCTCCCTACATTTTATGTTCACAGTGCAAGCGACTTGATTGGTTGATGGGTCGCTCTATTCTGACGGATTGAAAGCAGCGCCAGAGGCTCTGATTCCATCTATGTAGTAGTGGTCCACAGCAACAAAGTTTTGACAGGACAAAAGGAAAATAAGTAAAAATATCACCTTTCACGACGGCACAAGTGCTAATTAGATAGACATAATTGAAAATAAACAGTGAAAAATCAATACATTTGCTTTCAAGCTAACCATCAACCCCAACGATGCATGCAAGCTTCCCCCAAACATAATTTTAGAGCTCGCTTATTCCCGTTGCCAAATGAAAGTTGTTGTGCAGTGGGAAGCTTTGAATGGCTGTAATCAACTTCTCATTGATTTTGCACTCACCGACAAAAAACAGTGGATATAGAACAAAATCGCATCGGTGGGGAGAATCAAAGAAGCCAGGATAAAGCATGGCTGCTGACTGAAAGGCCAGTGACTGAAAAAGTTTAGATTAGGTTGTCGAGCCTCTACACATCACTTAAATTCCTCTCATCTTTTAGTTATTTTTCCTGTAACAACGTGATTACTGTTAAGAGCCGGTGTGGAGGACAATCATTTTCAAATGGCAGAATATGCAGAGGAGCACTACAACCAAAACTCTAGGGGAGTGCTGAGAGCAAAACCGTACCTATAAAATAGTGGCCCAGACATCTAAACAATGAGGCGCAACTCATTATGAAGCTCAGTGAAGCACGGAATCCTGCAGCTTGAACTGCAGATTCAGGTGATTAGACTCTGTAGGTTTATCCCATCATTTTAGACATATGACTGCTTTAAATTTACAGTATATGATGGCAATTAGAACAGTTGTGATGTCACGGCAACATGTTTTCCATTGAAATATATTAACTCTTCACATTCAGGACACATAAGTGTATTAAATTAATCATTAACTGTTCTTATCAGCCCACACAAATGCAATGCTACATCCCTCTTTATTAGTGTCTGTACATATTGGTTTTATGAAGAGTCTGAGTTACACTGATTTGTTTGTGCCCCTCTGCAGAAATGGTGGTTGTGGCATTTTTTTCTCTCATCTGTGCTGCAGGCAGCTCTAAGGGTGAGTGAGAGTGATGCCTGCAAATCCAGAAGCTTTTTCTGACTGTACATGGCCTATAGACAATGCAGACGCACAAAGTGAATATGCTATTTTGTTGATGTGGCTGACGGTCAGCAACGCCCACTGAGTCCCCAAAACCCGTCTGTAAAAGCTGCTTAAAACCTACACAAACCAAAGAAGCTAACACATCCAATTTGGCAAAGCACCTTCGCGATGGACGTGCCAACTTTGTGGATGTGAAAAGTTTTTTTGTTTTTTTTTGTACAAACCGCAGAGTAGCTGTGAGATCAGAGCCTGTTGGCTAAATGCCTAAAATTGATTGGTTTGTGTTTGTTGGTGTAACTTTGGCGATCTTTACCCTATAATTAACAAATATCACTGTAACATTACATTCACATTCAATGAGCACCTTCTTGTTTTTAGTCAGTACTGATGCTGCACTTTACTGGATAAAATGACAAAAAGATCCATCACCAGCAGGTGATTTCAGCTGCCACTAATGAACATAAAGTCCATCAGTTACCTGTTTGTTTAACATGCTTTCTGTAAGCCTGTGTCTGTTGGGAGCCCAAAAACAAATACATAGGATGTGGATCAAGACAGATCACCCCCAACATCACTGTACAGCCACAAAAGAACACAGTGTTTTGTACTTAGTTACAGAAAATGCAGCAGGGATTCATCTTGACTCTAGAGAATCTGTCTTGTTAGTTGGATTAGGTGCATTTTTTCCAGTTATTCTTTTCAGTCATTTAAATCACTCAATAATTTAAGCTTTTAAAAGTAGCTCCTGAAGTATAAGGTCTGCTTGATTAATATATGATATTACTGTAGAATAGCTAAATTTGTATAAGTAGGTGAGCTACCCAGTTTTCAAAGAAAATTGTGAGATTGTTATCTGGGCCAAATAACTGGATTGTGCCACCACTAGTTATCACAACATTTCTATTACTAGAAAACAAGGAGGCCTAGTGGCTCAGTGGTACAGCATTGCTTGGGATACAGAAGGCCGTGGGTTCGAATGGCACCCCAACAGGTGTGTCCCCACCTAGGCACCAAAGGGTTTTATCCGGTCCCAAGCTAGGGTAAAACCTAAAGGGTTTTGGCAGGAAGGGCATCTGGCATAAGAACTCGTGCCAAGTAAACGTTTGGAACACATTACGCTCTGGCGACCCCTGAAAGGTCAAGCCGAGAAAGTACTAGAAAATGATTTTTAAACACAATTTAAGTGATACATTGCTGCAAATTTAAAGTCAATATAAAATCACAGGAATCACATAAACTCAAGTATAGTGAAGACCTGATTTACTGCAGATCATTTAAAAAGCTTGAATAAGTTTTAAAACACCTTTATGCATTGTAACAGATATAAACTAGAATCGTATTGAGCATGAAAATAAGATTTATAAATGATACTATAAGTCTGGCACTTCATGATGATAAAGCCTGAACATTGCCTGCACACTGCAGTGGTGAAAACTCAATTCAAATGACTCAATACACCTCTTTGGCAACAGTCAACATTTTCTACATTATCTAGTTTATTGTTTTCGCATCTATTATTTTTTACTTTTTCTGATGTTATAGGTTATGCCATGGTTTCATTTCAGTATCAATATCAAGATATTTTGGCAGGTATTGCTATGAAGTCATAATTTTGATGATGTAATGTTGTCACTACATTACCACATTAGGTTGCTATCATCTTTCATCATGTGCAAGACCATTGTTATCATCATTAACTACAATGTTGGTTAGAGAAAGAAATTACAGTTTATATAAAGTAACATTACGGGCGGGTGGAGTGGTTAGTGTGGAGTATGTCTCTCTGCGTTGGCCCTGTCCAAGGTTGACCTCACCTCTCCAACGGCAACTGGTGTAGGCTCCAGCCCTGTGACCCCTAAAGCATTAGCAGTATTTGTGATAGCTGGATGGATCTACTGGTAGGCTGAGTAGCAGGTGGCCTACGAAATCATAACTATGGATGTGCTGACCTTTAACTCATTTAGTGCCTGATCATGTTGTTGTTGTTTTTAATTTTGTTATTCATTATTAATTTCTAATCCATTATACTTTAGTTACTTTGGCTTTACAGTTGACAGTACTGTTAGGAAGTTTACAATTTTCGCTTATAGGCTTTTCAACTTTACTGCCCTGTCTGAAACATTTGTTGGAAAGGTAATCAAAATGAAATCAATTTTAATAAATTTAATAAAACATCATAAAAACACTGCCACATTCGTACATTTTTCTTTAGAAAAGCTGCCATGAGATCAAACATTTTTGTGCACAACAATCTAACAAAAGGTCTGCAAAATCCTAGAGGGACTGATGTTAATGGTTAATAAGTCAAAGGCTGCAGTAAAAGCCAGAGAGTCTCAAAACAACAAAGAAAGAGAGATTCAAATCTACGTCAAAATGTACATAAAATGAACAAAAAAATACATAATAAAACAGATCAAAAAGCGACACATGATAACGAATGATAAAAATATGTAGACACAAATTTACCCCAAAAAGACCAAAAAAAGAAATTACGGCAACTGAGAGTTTCATGTATCTGTCAGAGGTTGGGAGTCTATGCCCAGGGCCCATTTTCTCATGATTTGTTTATGGTGCTAGAATATACAAGTAAAACTGTAAAGACACAAATAAATAACTGAAAAGCCTCCTTCAGATGATGTCCTCTAGTTGCTCATACCATCAGCTTTGGTCCAGCAGCTCCTGAGCAGAGTAATATTTGAACGGAAAAGGCCGAGTGAAGTTTAATACTATTCAAATACATGTAGTCACCAAACTAGAACTATAGGAGGGAAGTAGAAAAATATATCAAGCTGCCCTAAAAAAAAATGGGTTTCAATAATAAAGGTAAAAGAGGACACTGAGCCACAGTGACCCAGACGGTAATGACCCAGTTACCTTTGCGACATGAAAAAGTCAAAGAATTCATAAAGGATGCAGCAAATTGTTTGATGGTGTTTTGTGATCAAGCGTCATAAGCTGGGTTATCAGTCAATGGATGACATCTGGAATAGTTAAATCAGATTGTGTTCACTGATAAAAGTTAGCTCCCAAAGGCCCTGGACATTTGTCTCTTTTTTTATAATTTCCTCTCTTTGTAAGAACACTCTTTGAACGGGATTGACAATCTTTGATCTGTATAGATTGAGCACAGAGTGAGGTCAGGAGCTTATATATTTTAAATCCAAGTTGGGGATGGAGAGAAAGAATAGGAGTAACAGAGAGGGACAGATCAATAGTAGGGCTTAATATGTCAGTGATAAAAAACCAAGCCACTCATTTAACCACCAGGAGCATTGTATTTATGCTCGAACAACACACTTTATGGTCAGTAAGATATACAGCCCACATCTAAGTTCATTCTGTCCATAGTAAAGGGCTCCAGAGGTGGTAAATCTGTCCATCCAGCCACCTCTCACTTTACCTTTGGGGTCACTTTTATGAGTAAAACCACACGTCCTGACCCGGCTGAGTTTCCCACCGCAGTGGAAAATTACCTGGGTGAAGGAGTGACTCCGGGCCAAATCTCAGGTGATGGATTCTCCATGAAAAAGCAGGGCAGATTGTGATAGATGGGCAGGTCCCAGAGCTATTCCTCAGCTGCTTCCACCAGCTGGGTTACCCATTGTAATGGCCTCTACAGGACACTGCAGCATGGGGCATTTTATATTTGGAAAAACAGAAGCTGTCAGCTTCATGCCAAAGTGAACATTTAAGTCACCTCCATATGACAGGAAGGGATGTACAGACAACTGATACAGTACGTGTTGAAACAGCTATTTTCAGTGGTACGAAAAAAAAACAAACAACTAAACTAAAAAACAAAAATCCACAACTTATCCAGTGAAAAAAAAAAGATAAATAGCAGTTTAAAATTAGCAGCACATCTCTCTGTGCCCCTAGTGTCCCAAATCCCATAAACACCTTTAAAAAAAAAACAGAATTTAAAAAAATAATTTTTTACTTTTACAGATATGAAATTTAGTTTGACGTGATATATTATGATATTTCTGTCACGGAAATCTTAGTAAAATAAAATACAATGTCATAAAAATGGAAATGGGAATGGTCTAAACTTATGTGCTTTTCTACCTTCAAAGTACCGAAACCCCTGTACACTGCTTCTCATTCACCCATTCTCACAATCACACAGTGATGCTATGCAGGTTGCCTGCACTCACTGGGGAGCAACTACGAGGGGGTTCAGTGTCGAGACAAACCAAAAACCCTGGGATTGATTGATTATTGCTCTAGCCACTTTTCAATATGCAAATATGTACAAATATGTTCCAAAGCGTTTCATGTTTATGCATTTGCTTCAAATGTTATCATGCATCATGCAAGGGCATTATCTTTTATAATCAGCACCATAGATAAGAGCCAGTAGGTATCTGCTCCACATGCTGGTTTGCCTTGTTCATCGTTATTATGTTGTCATAAAGCAGTAATTAAGCAGATCCCTTTATGAATTTCTGTAGGTAGAAGCCTTCTCTGTGCTGAGACACTGATAGAATCAGTTCTATTTATGACCAATAAACCACAAATGTGAAATCATCATTTCTTGACACCAAAGGCAAAGCTAATGAACTGGGCACAGACAAAAAGCGTGCGAAAGATCAATGTGCGATTGGTGAATTAAGATCATTAGTTACCCTTGATTTTCCTGTGACTTGGTCACTGCACCTTCTAGCACATTTTTACAGCAGAGCCCCCCCCCCCCACCGCGCTCTGCGCCTTGAGAGGCAGAAAAATAGGCTTGCCGTTGGAGCAGCTTATCTATGGCAACATATGAGGAGAGCGGCCCAGTGAAGTTCCAGAAGAATGTCTTGTTTTAATTGCTTCTTTAAAGCCTGAGCAGCTGAACACAGGGAGAGGGGTTCATCTGTAAAATAGCACGGAGGCTTCGTAGTGTGCTGGGTGGGGGGGGGCAGCGTGACTTTCCTTACACTTTAAAAGAGCTTATTCATAGGTGCTCATAAGTTGCACCACCACACAGTAACACTGAGTGGGGCTTTACAGCTTAAACTTAATCATATTTAATGGGTTGCATAAGGGGTAGTGCTAGTCAGATTTTATTTTTAAGTATACAAACATTTTTCATAAAGTAGCGTAATGTGACTGACGAATCCTCAATACTTTCCATAAAAGTTTAGGTTTCCTTTAATGCTACATCTAATGCAGTGAGGGATTTTGCTCAGGACGTCTGACTAACCATGACTGCAAATATTGCAGACTTTTTCTTTTACCTTAATTGAAAACCTTTCTAAGTATGTTGAGTGTCAGTGAGTGAGAGCACACGGTTAGTAGGTGAAGGGAAAGTCAGAAAAGTGAATGAGGAGTGAATGGCTTTAGTGACGATGGCTCCCTGAGGCTCCTGGTATCAAACATGGCTCTGAGACACTTTGCGCTGAGTTTGTTGAGAAAATCGTGTGTGTGTGTTTGTGTGTGTGTGTACAGAGTTGTCACTGCAAGTGCAGAATAATAGTTGCTGCAAGTCTATTTTGTAGATAACCTCCAAAAGTCAGCTTATCAAAAATACAGTTATATGATTCACAATCTAACAACTGTGAAGGTCCTTTTTGAAAATAACTAACTAAATTATGTTGGCATCATGTTTTCCTCATTATTAACCCTTTATGGCTGAATAAGGCCCTGTACTCACTTGTACGAACTGCAGACTATGAGCACAACAGGCCACTGTCCTTCTGAGTACCATTAATCAGAAAAATACCCGCACTTTCTTATCAATGTCCTGTGTTGTTGTGGTCATCCAAAAGCCCGTTTTCTGCTCAAACATGAGGAGAAAAAAAATGTAGCTGACTGAGTAACAACAAGAGTCTATTGTTGTTAAAATAACTGAAACATAATTAAAACAAATAAAGCTTGTTTCTCAAAAGTAATTGGCTGAATCATGGCAGATAAAGTAGTATCTAATCACTGTAAGTATTCAATGCAAAAATAAATGGTGAATGAGGAAAAGCTGAATAAAAAGAGTTTCTTCAACAAATGTAGTTTTCACACCGTTACATTACCAAACTCATAAAGTTAATAAGGTCTATAATCTAAAAGAACTTGTGGGCCGTTTGTTTCCCAAAAACCCAGTCCACCTCGACTCTTTCACTCCCGTCAAAGAGCGCAAGTTTAAAACCTTTACACAGATCTGATAGATCACCTTCTTTCCTGCGCCCTGAAAAGTACTCAGTTGAGGGATCTTAAATGAGAGAATCTGGCCTTCTCCTTCCTGCCACTCCCCCGCAGCTGGAAGAATCAGCAGAGAAGGAAAACTGTACTCGCAGTCATCATTCCACTGGTCAGGCAAAGCACTTTGTTCCACAAACACCCTCAAGGACTTTGGCAGAGCTGCCAAAACTTCTTCCATGACTTGCCCTAGTAACCTGATTGACCGGATCCCGGTCGCCTCTCTAAGAGTAGTCAAAGAGGGTCTTGACATCTTCATAAGGTGTCCCACCTTAGTACAGCCGGCCTCCCGGAAACTAGTTCGAAGGCTAGTGGACTTAAGTGTCTGAGTCCGAATGAAGTTGTTAAAAAATAAGGGTTCCTCAAACACCCACATACCTGGCGTGTCATTGTTGACACGTTCGATTTTAAAAACCTGCCACGCCTGCAACACAGAGTAGTAGAAGGATTTCAAGCCCGCACAATCCACTTCCTCAGCCCGCAGGAAGAAGAGGTGTTTATCGTACCCAAAGCGCCCCACTCTCCTCAGCAGTAAGCGAGAGGTATCGAGCCAGCGTGATCCACAGCCGTAAAGCAGTTTCTGCGCAGTATAGAGTCTGAAAGAGGCAATCTTAGAGTGAATGTCAATCAGGCCTTGACCCCCTTCAGCCACAGGCAGGTAGAGAACTGCTGCCCGGACCCAGTGCCTGCCAGACCAGAAAAAGTCCACAATGATTTTCTGGATGTCCTCTATCAGGCCACTTGGTGGTGTCATGGCCGTAAGTTTGTGCCACAGAGTCGAGGCGACCAAGTTGTTGGAAACAAGAACTCTTCCTCTGTATGACATCTGAGGTAGCAACCATTTCCATTTAGACAACCGAGCACAAACATTCTCCCTAACTCCTTCCCAATTTTTCCTCTGGAAACCTTCCGAGCCAAGATAAACTCCCAGCACTTTCAGCCCAGTCTTCCCCCACTGAAGTCCTCCTGGCAAGCTAGGCACTTGCTGACCTCTCCACTGTCCTACTAGCAAGGCCTCACTTTTTGCCCAGTTGACCTTTGCAGATGTGGCTTCCTCATAGAGAGACAAAGTCTCCTCCAAGCACCAAGCATCCCATTGATTGGTCACAAAGACATTTAAGTCATCTGCATAAGCGGAAACAGTGAGAGGGAGGGACATTCCGGAAAAGCCCGGCAAAGAGACACCACCCAGCCGACTTCTCAGCCTGCACAGCAAAGGCTCAATGACAAGACTATACAACTGCCCAGAAATAGGGCAGCCTTGTCTGATTCCTCACCGTACAGGGATTGGTCGACTCAGTCCTGCCCCCATCTTAACCATGCATTCAGCACCGTTATACAACAAATGTAACCATCCTAGGAACCCATCACCAATGCCAAAAGCCTTAAGCACAGAAAACAAATAGGAGTGGTCAACCCTGTCGAAAGCTTTCTCCTGATCTAAAGACATAATTCCCACATTGACATTCGAAATGCTACATAAATCAATCAGATCACGCATAAGGAAAACATTGTCCATAATGGTCCTGTCCGGTACACAATATGTTTGGTCCGGATTAACAAGAATTCCTAGATAGTCCTTCAGTCTATTAGACAAGGCTCTGGAGAGCACCTTATAGTCCGTGCAAAGTAGGGCTACTGGTCTCCAGTTCTTAAGCAGGGCCAGGTCTCCCTTCTTTGGCAGGAGGGAGAGTACTGCCCGCTGACAAGAAACAGGAAGAGAACCCCTATCTAGACACTCCATAAAAACTGCATGCAAGTCTGGACCAATTACATTCCAAAACCGCTTAAAAAAGTCACTGGAGAGACCATCAATCCCAGGTGCCCGTCCTGTTGCCATTTGGTTAACAACATCTGTTAACTCTTCAAGAGTCAATGGGCTGTCTAGAGCAGTGCGCTCTTCTTGCACAAGCTGAGGAAGCCCATCCAGAAGCTTCTCACGATGCTCCATATTGCAATCCTCAGCGGAAAAGAGGTCAGAATAAAAATCCACTGCATGACGTCGCATTTCACTTGGATTGGAAGTCAACCTGCCTCCTGGAAGTTTAAGACAGGTCATTTGCTTCCTTCGAGCCACCGATTTCTCCAGGTTGAAGAAAAAGGAGCTTGGGGCATCCATATGTTCCAGTTGAAGGAGGCGAGACCTCACAAGGGCCCCCTTTATTCTCTCATGCAGAAAGGAGCTGAGCTCCAGCCTCTTTTCCTGCAATACCCGACGTGTGTCAGGATCTGAGCCTCCATGTAGCTCTTTCTCAAGGTGTGTTATGTCTGCCTCAAGCTCCCTGACTGCGGTCTTAATCCTAGCGGTGGAGTAAGACGTGTACTGTTGGCAATACACACGTGTTTGAGCCTTACCAACCTCCCACCACTGCCTCAGAGAGCTAAAGTTTAATTTCTGAAGCCTCCAGTGTTCCCAGAATCTCCTGAAGTCTTGGCAGAAAGTGTTGTCCTGTAGCAGCTTATTATTAAAGTGCCAGTATGATTTAGCCTTTTCACCTGGGGAAATTACCAAAGTTGTGCTAACGAGGTGGTGATCAGTGAAACCCACTGGGCTTATAGTGCTGCTAGATAGTCTAGAGCTAAGGCTTTGGGAGATGTAGATCCTGTCAAGCCTAGCTGCACCCACCCTGTTGCTATTGCCTCTCACCCATGTATATTGCCTAGTTTTTGGATGTTTGACCCTCCATGCATCTAACAGATCTAGGTGGTTAATGGTGCAGAGGAGACTCTGGGATGATTGAGGGTGAGGTTCCTCACACATCCTGTCCATAGTAAAGTCTATGGTACATTTGAAATCCCCACCAATGATAAGAGCATCATGCTGGTAATTGCTCAGTTCAGCTTTTAATAAAGAAAAAAAACCTTCTCGCTCTGTGCCTTGATTCGGGGCATATAAATTGACAAGACACAGCACAAAGTTTTCTATTTCAACTCTAATAATAATAAGGCGGCCTTTCACCACCTCTGTGGTGGATAGTACAGCTACATTTACACCTTTCTTAAATAAGACAAATACCCCTGAACTTAAATAGGTACCATGACTAAAAAAACATAGACCCTCCCACCATAAACCCCATTCTGGCTCGTCCGCTGGAACAGTGTGCGTCTCTTGCAAAAATAGAACATCTAGTCTCTTCTGTGAAAAAACCTCCGCAATTAAAGCTCTTTTACATCTATCCCTCCCACCATTAATGTTTAAAGTGCCTATTTTTAGGTCCTGCATCGCAAAGATGGGAAAGAAGAGACAGACAAGTTAAAGCATACATTAAACAGTAGAGGAAGGTAAAACACCACGTGATGCATGATCATGCTATCTGGAAAACCTCATCTTTTTAATCATTTTTTCTTTAGGTGTTTTATTCAAAGCTGTTATATGTTTCCTAAGTCGAAAACGCTTTCTCTCATCCAGGTCAAACCCAGCCAGTTTCAGGAGTACTCTTGCAGACCTAATGAACTTGTCCGTATCACTGAAATAGTCTGTCACTTTGACCGACTTTTTATAAGTTTTATCAAGAAAACCACTAATCTCGTCCAGGGAGTAGAGGTCTACATTTTTGGTAGAACATTCACCGAGAGACATTGTGTCTGAATCGGTGTCATAATCAATGTCTTCTTCACCAGTCAGTTGACTATTGGTACTAGCGGCTACAGCAACACTTGTTGTAGTAAGCAGCTGTAGAGCCTCGTCAGTTACTCCAGGCTGGCTGCAGTCCTGAGCATCTGTTATCACAGGTGTTTCCTGTTGTACCACAGACACACTCTGTACATCCCTTTCTACATCACCGTTATCACCATAATGATTAAGTACACTCTGCATTGCCGCTGTGTTCCCGGACTCATCTAAGGGACATGCTACTGGACCAACCGCCACTTCCACCGCCGCGTCGACGGCGGAGCCGACTAGAGCCTCCGCGGTGGCATCGCCACTGGCATTGCCCCCGGCGATGCCCACAACCGCAGCGTTAACCGCCTGCTGTTTATGTGGACACGCGAGACGTTTGTGTCCAACATCACCACATTCAAAACATTTCATGTTTCCCGAGCTAGCATACAACATGTAAGACCCATCGCCATGCTTGACTCTAAAAGAAACATCTAGCGTCTGTGTAGACGAGTCAAGGAACATAAACACCTGTCGCCTCAGAGATTGTACATGCTTCAGCTTGGGATCTTTACAACCCAAGTTGACCGTTTTAAAACCACTTGCAAATTTGCCAAATTTACGGAGTTCGTTCTCCAGCAGTGCATTAGGGATGAACGGCGGTACACCTGATACAATCACCCGCGTAGAAGGGGCTGACAGGGGGGACACCTGTACAAACAAGTCCCGGATAACCACGCCACTTTCAACGAGGTCATTAACAATACGCTCCGCTTTCAGGAACACGACCACCGCTTTGTTCATTCTTGATGCAACAAGTAAATTTTCATGTCCTACCTGGTTACCGATAGCTAGCAGAACCTCTTCCACTGTAATACTACCGTCCGGCGGGGCAATCCTAATTCCCTGCCGAAGGGTTGGGACTGGTGCCTCAGAGGACGCCATCCCGCCCCAAAACTAACAAAAAAAACAAAAAACAAAACTAGCAGCAAAACTTACCTAATCATGCAAGAGAAAAACGATAAAAAGAAAAATAGAGAAAAGACCAAACAAACAAACAAAAAAAGAAAGCTAAAAGAAAAGTTCAAGAACTCGCGGTTCTCACACGCGCTTCTCACACACACTCTACCCACAGTCACACGAAACTCCCAGCATGCAACAGGAGAGGAGAGGAGAGGAAGAAGAGAGAGAGAGGGAGGGGAAGGAGAGAGAGAGTGGGAGAAGAAAGGGAGAGGGAGAAGAGAGAGAGGGAGAGGAAGAATGGAGAGGGAGAGAGAGAGAGGGAGGGTGAAATAAATGGGCAGAGGCAAAATACAAGGTGTGCAGCCAGGAGCGCTGTCTGCCTCTGAGTCATGGGGTCTCGCTCGTTTCATCCAGATGTCAGAAAGGAGAAGCAGGAGTGTTTTTGTGATGCTGATGTAGAAAGCGCCGGTGGATTTGTACGGCGATTAATTTTGCGTGAGATCACAGACGATGGCATCTGCCTGCGCAAATACGTTGGTTTTCTTTGTGTGGGTAGTAAGACGCCACATCTGTGTTCCTGTGTGGCGGTGCAAGTTTGTGAAGCCCTTCGGGTGAGGGGACAATACCCCACCTTAGGTCGTCTCTTTCTGCCTTTACCCATCACTATTTATTTTGCTGTGCTTTAACATTGATAACACATATGCTGTACAGTTATGAAGGGCAACACTGTTCAAGGAGTTGTTTTCACATGGGAACATGTTGCCAGGAAACAACAAGTGTACACATAAAAACATTTCAGACCTTGTGGCTCAATTTGTCTGCTTTTTTCCCTCAGTCAGAAATGAAGTGGATAACACACAAAGCATGCATGCATGCACAAAAACTGAATTCTCATGTAGGCTGTGAAATTTCAGCTGGTCATCTATGGAACTATGATGCGGTCGCTTGACAGAAAAAAACCTGTTTGATTTTGCTATTCAGTTTGAAACCGAGCAGAACCCTTTTAGCATTCCGCCCAAGTGATTCATGAATAATCTAATTCCGCTCCCGGTTAATCGCGGGGCGGGGGGGGGGGGGGGGGTTGCATCATCGGACGACTTACAGGGGCCCAGCACATCCCACCTTCATTTTACCTCCATAGTGGACCGCTCTCTGCACTCGCAACATAATGTCTGAACCAAGATTGTGGAAGAAATATTACCGAGCGCCGGGCCATCCATCATCAGGGCTGCCTGGGCTATGAAATAAAGGCCGGACCCAACCAACAATGAGTCCTATCTCGGATGTTAGACCTCATGCTTGTGTATTTATCACCTAAGCGGCGGCACAGCATGTGATTCATTGAACAGTCTCATTGATATAACATGCTGACTACATCGCTGGGCAGCCTGTTTCTGATAATACTCCACACACCCCTCGCTTTCCCCCAATGCCCCCGCATCAGGATGTGCATTTTTAGTTTATTTTTTTTATATTTTTGCTGTTGTTGTTCCTCTCTCCCACTGCGCTTATGCTTATGAAAGTGTTTGCATTGTTGATGTGTTTAGGGTGGCCTCATCATAAGGTCTGCTGCCTGAGGGGAGGTGTCAGCATGAGAGGGAAAAAGTTGGAGATGCCACAAAGGTATTTAAAAAGGAGTGGAAGCTTCTCTCTGCAGGCGTAATTTCAAGGCAGGGGGATGGGCGTGGGGGTGGGGGTGGTGGGTTCTGCTGTAATGCCAGAGGTTCTTTAACTTTAGTAAATACAGTCCAGTGCCATCTTACTATCTTACGTTTCTTTTGTCCTAAATACTTAAATACACAACTGTGCAAAAGTAGCAGTTTGGTGGGGTTTAGGAAAAATGGCATTGGTAGGCTTAAAGTCACGGCCATCTTGGGGCTACTCACTGTCAGGTACAGAGCATCTTTGTGGTCAAAATGACAACAAAAGTTGTTTAACACTGGATTTGAGCTCCAGCCTCCAAGTTGGAAGAAAGTTGTTCGGGTTGGCAGAATGTATCTACTCTACTGCTCCACCCAGCCTTCCATCTCCCTGCTTCATATGCTCTTCTACTGTCTGCTAAGCACCGCCACACTCTGCACAGTCCCTCAGGTATCAGTAAGAATCTACAAAACTCAATGATCTAACCACAATTATTTGAGTTTTCCGATCAGGCAAACTGAATTTAAAAGACCACAGCAAACAGCTGCGGAACTGGTGGACGACTGATCTACTTCCTGAACCACTGTGTTTGTGTATTAAACTTGCCAACAAAAGACTTAATGTGGTTGCAAGCGCTAAATGTTTTCAATAAAAATGTATAAGCAGCTGCTATTAAGTTGTGTAGAAATGACATTTTTAGGAGACCGGGTTGGGTGCAGCTAAGAAAATATCACAATAATGAAACTCCCTTTACGGGAATATGTGTTTGGGACAATCTCTATGATTGTACAATGATTGTAGTTGCAGTGTTAATGCATTAAAGCTTGTTTTATCAGGGTCTTTTTTAAGAATGATTTGTGGGACCCAAATGCTGGAGCATCTGACAGGTGTAGAGGATAGAAGCTGGTTAAGCGGCACAGCGGGGAGGGAGAAACAGGGAGAGCAGAGTGGACGGGTGAGATGGTGATGCTCACCAGCACAGCAGTCACGGCCGTGACATGTTTAAAGCACATTTTGCTTAAATAATAAAAGACACAAATTATATGTATTTGCAGGTTTAATCTTTTATTCTGTTGTGTTATGTTGAGAGACTCTTTTTGGGTTTTCGTTTTTCAGCTATCAGGGCCTTCAGGAAAGTAACTCAAGTACTGTATTTTCGTTTAATTTGAAGCTACTTTATTGGATTTGTGTTTCTTTTACTCCAGTACTATTCAGAGGGAAAAACTACTTTAAGTACTTTTGAGTTCTAGGTTCTTTAAAAAAAATCCAGACAACACGAGATTAAGTTCTTATTAAAATCTTGGGCATCAAAAACCCCAATATATTGTTCCAATCAAAGGGTAGAGCAGGCACTTTGTTGCTCTGAGACAATAAAAAAAAAAAAAAAAAAGTCCACAAATCACTGCAGTGGTATAGTGATGAAGCTTGAAGTGGATCATGCCTGTTCCCATCCCTACTGACAACTTATAGCTACACAAACTTTGCTTTTTTTTTTCAGTTACTCACAGGATTCCACTTACTAAGGCGTGAAATGCTGTATAGCCGTATTGTTTTTAAAGGGATGACTCGTTGCTGCACCGAGCCTTCAAGACAGATGCTATTTCCCCGCTTGTTGACTAGAAGCACTCCTCTGATGGCGTTATTACAATGCCATGCTTTTTTTGGACTTGGCTACTTTCCTCCTAAGTTCATTATGCACAGTCTGTGACAGAGTACATTAGTTCTACGCACTGTACAACTGCCAACTCCCGTAATCCAATATTAATGTATAAATTCTTTTTGGCAGGCCAATAAAACTCAGATGAGTTTCCCTGCAAACGTACACTCGTGCAGCCATTTGACAGACATTCGAAAAAGGGTATTAGCATATCATCGGCACAGGCTCTCCGGGGACAGAGAGGATTTCCCCCCCCATCACCTCCAGTGTCTCTGGTCTCCGGTACAGCAATAGTTAGAAAAAGCAGTGACAACCAGCACTGTGTGGGAAGGAAGAAATAACAGTAGGTGGATTATGTAAATTGGATTATGTAAATTAGACAGGGAAATCTTTTTTATGTTGTTTTAGTCACAAAACAGTAAACTTTATTATATTTTTTTTAGGAGACAGTGATAAAGACAAACGGTGTGAAGTTATCTTTAGAATCAGGAAATGAATTAAGTGAAAAAGGGACCAAAGTGCATGTTGGGTCTTTTGCATTATTCACGAGGGACTGTTACACATATTATTTTCATATCCAACAATGAAAATACATATTTGTCCTATAGCTCAGTGGTTGGCTGTTGACTGTTTTAAGCGACTGCGGGATACTACATCATTTAGAAGCCAGTCATTTCAGCATAATAATGCTTTCATTTGTTCTGGTGTTATTAAAGGGTGAAAGAATTATCCACACACACACACACACACACACACACACACACACACACACACACACACACACACACACAGAAGAAGGCTTATTTTCCACATTTTAATCAGACATACAGCAGGCATATCAAAATGATAATCTGTGTCCTTGCTGTGTGTCGGAGGGTCACCTTCTCAGAGGTGCCGATGGGAAACAAAACGATGTTTTGTGTGCTAGCTACCACTAAAATGCTTTCTCAAGGTCCCTCACACCCACATCCCCCCATTATTAAACGGCCAGCCTCAAGGCCTGCTCTATATTCATGACATAAACGTTGTTCATAACTAATATTTGTGAGTAGTTCCAATCATGTCCCAGTAAACAGTGGCTGCCCTCGCACCACTGGAGCTGCACTGGCACCTTTATTGATCTCCGCGCAATAAAGAAGCATAAAACTACCTCTGGAAATTAGATTTTTATACTACAGAAATATGCTGGCTGAAATTGCATTACCTTAGCACATTCATAACATTTTTTTTTTCCTCAAACAAAGTTAGAAATTAAATCCCAGTCCTGGGGGTGTTGCTGAGTTTACTCCTCACCGCAGCTGCTATCAACAAAAGGATCTTTAGTAACGAAAAGAGAATTCTGTCCTCAGGGAATGTATTCATGAACTCTCATCATGACTCTTATTTTCCAATGTGGTGAGGTGGCTTTATGAAGAAATGGTGCATTCAAGTAAAACAAGTTTCTCATAACATGAAAAGTGGGACTCCATGATTTACTTTGCTGCCAGGTTCCTTTTACAAAGTGACAAACTCTCAGAATTAGTTTCCACCTTTTTCCATTGCTTTACTGTGGACGTAATATTGCAGGAGCATAAAATGATAACCATTATTTTTTCTCTCTGCTGGGGAGAAATGTTTCCCATCAATATGCTTCTGTAGTTGGGCTCATTTTCTACACATCATCCATGGTGTCACATTTTTGGTGATGTGGATCCTGCCTTCAATCAAATGTCTTTTGTACTTGCGCACTCATGCTGAGAGTTTGCATTTGTATTCATACATATTCAATGCAAGGGCTGCCAGTGTGGTGCTGATGAAATATAAGGTATGTCTGTGTGAGTCTACCAGTAGAAGAAAACAGACAAATGGACCACATGATTACCTTTGATTGTTGCATGATCACTTCAGAAGGACTTGAAGAAAATGCTGTGTGTTTCCTGAGTTATGTCCTAGACTTGAATGCATGATTGATGATCTTTGTTTTCTACAGAAGAAGAATTCTACTCCAATGTTTGATAATTATTGGAAGATGACCTGCAGTAATATTTATCTTTTCACATTCATATGGCTCCAACTAATCAGTATTTCGTTAAACAGCTGAGTATCACATTTTGTTGGGGTATATCCTTTGTCATTAAGTCACGACTAATAAATACTGTCTAATATGAGTATTGGCAACATACTCCACATCCCACAGCTTTCGATATTGATGCTTTCTAAGGCGTCAAATTGGGATGCTTTGTACATCCTTTGGCGTATCATATTGATGCCAAAGGTACCCTTTACTATTTGGCGTTCCAGGAACGCCACTATTTGACTTTTCGTCTTCTTATTTTACCTCAGCGATTTAGGCGTCATCGATTTAGGCATCATACACTGAAGCACCAGGGTTTCTAGTTGACTACTAAAGCTCCTAGCATCAGTTACTGACGTGAACAGGCGCCTTAAACCTGCAAAGGGACTGTGCATAACCCTGGTTCCCTCAACAAAAAGCAGATGGGACTTCTTCATTGTCACTGAGCTTAGTTTCTGCAAAACACCAACAGATAAACCACGTTTATGAGTTTTGAAGCTGAAACTTCCACGAGAAGTAAAATGCCATTGCTAGGCTTTAAACATACTACACCACGGTCACATTGCCTCACTGTTACCACCACTAAACTTACAATTTGTAGGTTGATTTACTGCACTTACCTCTTTTAGAGAAGCTTTTACTCTTAAAGTGACCTCATATAGCTAGTGATCAGGTAAAGATGACTTAGTGGCCTTTCAGTCTCTTTGTCCAACGTGATGTTAAATGTTTGACAACTTAAGTAGCCTTATTTGCAGACTTGTTAGCGACCACTTTTTTTAAGATGTGTAAAAGTTCACAGAAATTCGCACAAGTAGGATTGATTTTATGTTGTGGAATAAAATAGGAAACTCTCTTCTTGCGTTAACCACAGACCCTATTTCAGGGGTCCAAAAACCAAAAACCCATTGATAAAACCCATAGACATTAGGACCAAGGAACCAGAAGTGATAACTGAGTATTGGCTTTTAGAAGTATTTCCTACAGCATTCAATAACAGAATACCATGCATTTGTCTATGATCTAGAAGTGTCGTTTGAAATTAATTTAAAGCAATCTGGAGATGATTTGTATCCTAAGTTAAAGTGGAGTATGAAACAAAATTGTGTCATCAGCATGAAAAATTAATAAAATAATAATTTGGTAAATACCGTTATGTATAAGCCAGCATGGTGGTGCAGTGGTGGAGTAGTGCTGCAGCCTTACAGCTAGAATGTCCCCAATTTGGCTTTTCTGTGTGGAGTTTGCATGTTCTCCCCCTTCTTGTGTCTTTTTTCTATGGGTACTCCAGTTTCCTCCAACTGTCCAAACACATGCATGTTATGTTATTTGGTGAAGTTGTGAATGTGAGTGTAAATGTCTGTCTGTGCATGTCTCTATGTCTTGGCCCTGTGATTGACTGGAGCCCTATCTAGGATCGACCCTGCCTCTTGCCCACTGACAGCTGGGACAGGCTCCAGCCCCCGCGACCCTCAACGGGATAAGCAGGTATAGATAATAGAAGGATGGATGTTATGTATACTGTAAAGAGTAATGGTCCAAGCATGGAGCTCTGTGGCACACCATTACCGATAAATAGATGTGACTTGGAAATGTCAGCAAAAATTGTCTTGCGAGTAAGACAAGGAAGAAACAATTAAGAGCTGCAGTTAGGACACTTTTTTAAACATCTTTTTCTCTTATCTTTATATTAATATATGACTTTGCTTCTAATACTGAAAAAGTATTCCAGATCACCTAAAGGAACAGAATGACCTACGTATTATGAGCAAACAGATCAGCTAAACAGCTAAAATGCTGTTTGTTTTTCAGTTAGGAGAAAATACATTATACAGGGATATTAATACATCGACAGAAAAGGTGTGTTTATTGCTATTTATAGACACATACTCCCCAAATTAGTACCATAGGAAATAAGTGGAAAATTTATTAAATCATCCTTAACTACTGGATCTTGATCCTTGCGTTGCAATTCTGGACATACCAATGCTGCTGTAGCTGCCATTTGAGCATAACAGAACTCAATCTACCATGTTACTCCAGGACTTGTACATGAACAAGTCAGGCTGCCCCTAAGGATCCCAAGCAGTCTCTTAAGTATTTTTTGGTGTACAGGCTGCAGTTTAAGCCTCTGTGTGGAAAATGGTGAGGGAACCGAGTTTTTTTCTATCAAGCTGTTATCAGCAGCAGCCACATCGAGATGAGTCTACGGGCTTGTAGTGCAGAACTGTTTCAGCAGTGAGTGCATACAGCGACAGGAAAACCTGAGGGAAAAACATGAGCCACGTATTCACCAGCTGCAGTGATGAAACTTTGTCACAGAGTACTTAAGTGGGTTTGGAACTCTAATGCTTTCATTTATATGGCTGACAGTTTAGAAACATACAAAAGCCAAGTAGGCGGTAGAATGCGCAAGCTTTTGTCAGTGTTGGAGCTAAGAGTGGGCATACGGTACATACCTGTGTAAATTCAGTTTATATTGAACTCACAAAAAGTGTCAGTGGAAAGCAGGGAGAATAAAGTCAATCATTCTGGGATTGTAGCTATGTCTACCTGTGGTAAAGCAGAACAAAACAATGTTCAAGCCCTATAAATTACATTGGAGCACATTTTGGTGCAAATTATAGCGGATTTTACGGGTCCTATATGTTGAACATAATTTTCCTAGAAACATTCCTCATACTTTTCTAAAAGTTAGCTATTTAGCTGTTTGATTACCACAACAAAGAAAACAATACTTCACGTGGTAAAACCTTACAAACACACTCTTCCTACATGTCCCCTCTCAATTGCATGTTTGTTGAAGAAGAAGAAGAAAAGGAAGTATGTTGTAGATAGGTATGTTGCAAATTTGACATGATTAAAATTTAATTAGTAAATCAAACTGAAGCTACCTTATTGGAACACACATCTGTTAGAACAGGATAAAACATGAAAACCGTAAGCTATCTACGTGAGAAAAGCAAGCTATCTTGAATCTGAGAAAAGTGGGCAAAACCATCGGAGGCATCGCACAAACATTGGACACATTGAAAAAACTGTTTGCTGTTGTTTTCCTTTGCCAACCTGTTTTTTGTGTAAGTTGCTCTTGGTTGTCTTCTTTTTCTGGACTCTCCAAATGAAGTATTGTGAGAGCTGTAAAGAAAAACTAATTCACCAAAAACTTCCACTGACCAGGGGGGAAGGTGTTACAAATTACCATTGGAAGCAGACTTAATGCACACAAATATACAGGCCTTAAAGATGCAAACCCATGATCAGCAGTAAGAGGAGTAACCTCTACTAAAGTGAAGAAATGCCAAAGTGTTGAGCAAGTTCAATAACATCATCGAAATCATACAAGCTCATCTGTGGAGCAAAGGAGGTATACGTGTCCTGACTTGGGCTGCATGGCTGCTTCTGGAACAGTCTCCTGATCTTCATGTGGTTGTCGCAGCAGAATGAGTTTAACAGAAACATTTTGTCAGCAAATTAACAGAGTAATAATTAACTAACTGGCACAGGCAGGACCATGATCCAAAACACACTGTCAACCCAACAACAGGAAAAGGTTTTAGGTCAGACAAGAGAATCACTAGACCCTGACCCAACTGAGTACTTCTCCTGCTGAAGAGGAGTTTGAAGTGAGAAGCAACTGAAGGAGGCTGCTGTAAAAGCCTGGAAGAGTGTATCACCATTACATACCAAAAATATGGTGATGTGAGTGACTCAACCTTGAGTGACTCAACCAAAAAGTTGGGAAGATGTGAAAACATAAATAAAAAGAGAATGCAATGATTTGCAAAACACATCATACCAGATGTTGAAACTTAGATATTTTACCATTTCATGGAAAATATCAGCTCATTTTGAATTTGATGGCAGCAACACATCTCAGAAAAGTTGGAAGAGGGGCAACAAAAGGCTGGAAAAGTAATTGTCACAAATCAAAAACACATGGAGGAGAATTTGACAACTAATTAGGTTAATTGGCAACAGGTCAGTAACATGACCGGGTATAAAAGGAGCATTTCAGAGAGGCGGAGTCTCTTGAATGTAAAGATGGGCGGAGTTTCACCAATCTGTGACAAACTGTCCAAAAAAATGTGGAACAATAAAAATGTTCCTCAACGTAAAATTGCAAAGACTTATAGTTTAGAACATAATCAAAAGATTTAGAGAATAAGGAATCTCTTGTACACAAAGGACAAGGTCAGCGGTCAAAACTGGATGTGCGTGATCTTCAGGCCCTCAGGCAGCACTGCATTAAAAACATTCTCTACTGGACATCACTGCATGGGCTCAGGAACACTGGTCGCTGTGCAATCCACAAATGAAACTTAAAGCTGTATCATGCAAAGAAGAAAAAGCCATATGTGAACACGACCTAAAGAAGTTGCAGTGTTTTCTTGGCCAAAGATTAAAAATGGTCTGAGGTGAAATGGAAAGGTGTTCTGTGGTCAGATGAATCAAAATTTAATATTCTTACAGACAATTGTTAAAAGAAGAGGGGATGCTACATGATGTTAAACATCACCCTGTTCGAGATGTTGATGCCTTGCTTTATGCCATTTAATGTAAAACAAAAAAAAAAAAACAATCAAAGAAAAGCTTTAATTTTCAATTTTCATCTCATACGTCAGCTAAAACAAGTTACATAACCTTGTTGTTCCATTACTTTTGCAGGAAACTAAGATGCCTTTAATCAAACACAAAGGAGTATCCAACAAATCTAGGCCCTTTTCATGAATTATGGGAAACGTGAAGGAACATGGGTTTTGGGTCTCTGTAAGTGCTCCCACGACCTTCCCTAAGGTGCAAAGAACAGCTCTGTGAATAAGAACCTTCATGCTACACGTTGCTCGCGAGCATCAGCCTGTGGCAGCAGCATCTGGCAGAGAGCCGAGGCAATGAACTCTCCTCCTGATGGACATTACTATTGATAACCGAGTTACGAATCATTTAATACCATTAGCGTGTTTCTACCCCTGTGCCTCACATGGAAATATCATTCCTACCCCAATCTTGCACGCTGCGAGAGATTATCAAGAGTGATGATGCAGTGAAATGGTGGACAATTTCTCAAGTTAATAAAATGAGCTCCACAGAGAGCTATTTCAAGGCATCACTGAAATGTTTAAAGTGAGAGCTGATGGTGGCCTCAGCGGTTGCGCTCAGAATCCACTGCAGAGAACTAAAAATCCAACACTTGTTCGCGTTGTTGACGCATATTGGTCACAGTTAGGGCTTGGACTTAAGTAATAGCTGTGTTTTTGAAGCACAGAAGAGAGAATGTACTCGACACAAGCTCATAGAGAACAGAGCTGTTGGAGAGCTTTCTTTCAGTGTGTACATTTTTTTGTTGGTCATAATTTACTGCAATTAAAGCAATTTAATAAAATGCTGCAGAACACTCTGCATCACAGCGGAATGAGTCTATGCCATTTGCAGAGAACTACACCAAAATGACTCTTTACGTCAAAGCTTTAGTTGTACGTCATTCAGCACCCATTTGAAGTCACTAACTAAAGCATTAGATTCAAAATGCATCCAAAACTATTAAATGGTAAATGTTCTGCACTTATATAGCACTTTTGTACCTATTGGCACTCAAAGCACTTTACACTGCTTCTTATTCACCCATTCACACTCACAATCACACACTGATGGGGAAGCTGCTATGCACCTGGCCAGCACTCACCGGGTGCAGCTACGTTGGGTCAAGGTCTTGCTCAAGGACACTTCAACATGTGGCTAGAGGAGCCAGGGATTGAATTAGCAACTGGGGAGGGATTGGTGGACTTGGTGGCGTTTAATGCTAAACTCATCTCTTCATAGCTGGTCTTTTATTTTCCATTTGCTGTTAGAGTTCAATCCTCAAAAATTACTCTTTTTTTCCATTAATGCTTAACGTTTACGGTGTCACTTATCTGATCTGTGTCTGGGACTAAAGAAGTTGAAAGTTTTGAAGCAAAAAACATAGACTTGATTTACTTGTTGTAATTATTTATTTATTTTATCTCATCTTTTTCTTTTTTCCTTTTAGGCATAGATTTGTTCTGTATTTAGATGTGACCTAATATATTTCTGTGTCAGTTTTTGTGGTCAGTCCAGTTGTGCATTGCAATCTGCAGCTCTTCTTAGCCCATGCTCGGCCGTGGAGCCACTTAGTTATAAATTGTTTGCTCTCAAATGGTGAAATATCATGTGACAGGCCTGATTCCAGACAACCTGGAGTGCATGGTGTGCGTACTGGGATTTTTTTCCTGCTAAGCTCAACCTAGCCAATGATTTACATCTGTGGAGGGAGGAAGCAATTGTCATGTCAGGTTTAGCCTGGTGTGGGAAAATGTTTTACAGCATCCATTAGACTGTCTCTTGAGCTGTCTCCGGAGTTTAGTCCTTCTACCTACCATATGTTAGAGCTGCCCCCTTACGGCTACAATGGTCCCAGTTTGAATACCCGGCCGTCTGCACCCTTTTTGTGTGGGGTTTGCATGTTCTCCCCGTGCTTGCATAAGTTTCCTCCCACAGTCCAAAGACATGCATGTTAGCTTCATTGGTGACTTTGAGATGGAGAGCTGGACTGAAATGATCTCAAATATACAGCAAGAGCCATAAAGTCTTTAAATAGATGGTGTGGCCCCACAGTTTTCTTGGTGTTAACATTTTAACATCAATCTTAAATAGATAAAGACAAGCAATTGGGGTTGGAACTATTTACTTGCCAACCTGTGTACAGTAGTAATGGAGGGGAAATGGGGTGTTAAATACGAAAGATCACATTGTTTTCAAAAGCATCCTCACTTCAGTTTCACTGCCTAAAATGTTTGCACAGTTTAAACCACCTATTATACCAAGCTAAATCTGGTTCTAATGCAACACCTCTCAAATAGAATCCTTCTTCATGAAGGTGATAATGTTCAGCGTTTGTTGAAGCAGGTTCAGAGAAGTGTTAATGCTCATTTAGGAGCATGTAGTTTGCAGTGCTGTTAAACTTTGCACCTCACTACTCAGATGTGTGTCTTGTTATCTAGCCTCGGTGATAAAAATAGGCCAGATTAAATACCTATGGCTTCTCAGTTAAACTTGATAATGAATTTTAGTTTATTAAACTAACTGAAATATTTTAGTAGTTATATGATGTGATGGATGTGCAATTTATTTGATAGCAGACAGTATTAGAAAGACAGAAAGCCAGAGCAGAGTATGAGGGTTATGGCATTCAACAATGGTCCCCCGGCCAGGAATCTCAACTCAAGACGGTCTTCATAAAAAAAAATCACTGGTCATCAACATCAATTTATTACCATGGGACGATGTCTTGAAGCTGTAGCGGACATAACACTGTTACCTAATATTTAGACAGTTGAACAGTAAGACTTTCCCACAAGAGACAAGCATTCAATTCCACTGTGAAACTACTTTCTGTTTCTGTTTTAATGAGCTACCTGACGGGAGTCATGTGATGAATCAGTGAATTGAAACAAAATCATGACACTTTACCACCTGACCATTAGTTTATTTGTCCCTAACTCAGTCCCTCCAGGAATCCACAACCATCAATTCAATCAATACAATATGATTTCTGTGCAACCTTTACAATTAAAACATTGCAACATGCATCATGTTTTTTTTTTTTGTTTGTTTTTTTTTAAACAGCTGTTGTGGAATAAGGTTGTTTAAATGGGAGAAATGACAAGAGGCACAAAGAACCTACAGTATATCAGCATTAAGGTTCGAAGCCTAGTTGCTCAACTACTAGGGGCACTGCACTCATTTATAATAAGTCAACTGTCCTTAAATGTGAAGGGAAAAGAAATTAATATCCAAATTTGCAGTTCTCTACCCAACATAGAGATTTTAATCATCTTTGAACCCACTGTTTTGCCCAGTGCTATAGCAAGACCAGGCAAAAGTGGAGAGGAAAAACTCCCTTTAACGGAAGAAACCTCCAGCAGAACCAGGCTCAGGGTGGGCGGCCATCTGCCTTGACCGGTTGGGGTGAGTGGAAAGTGGAGAGAGAAAAAAAAGAGCAACAAGAAGTAAGAGGTAAACACTGGGCAGGTCGGTGGGACCAGTAGCTGCACACTACTAGTACAGCTTGTTGCACTGCCCCCATGTGGCCAAACCATTGAGGCAGCTTCAAATCTCCATGCAATATTCTACTTCAGATAATCTAGTAATTGGAGGAAGCCTTGTGTGCAAATAACAATTTCAAAATTACGCAGGCTTTAAAGGACGCCTCCATTGATGCCATTAAACTTCCCTTTGACTTCACTATTTTAAAATATCTCTCTGCTTCTGGCTGAAAAACTCCTCCAGATGAAATCACTTGAAAGAACCTTCAGTTCAGATGATGTCATCTTGTTGCTCTTTGCTATGAAGTTTGTAATTATGGTCAACCTGCTTTTCCAGAGCTCACCCAGATGACATCATCTGAACTCCTAATGATGAAAAGCTCCTCCAGGTGATGTCGTCTGGAGGAGTCTTTCAGCTAGAAGCAGTGAAATAATTTAATATAGGGAAGTTTAAAAGCATTAATGTACATTTACACCCTAAACTAAAGCCATAGAGAGCAGGTTGGAAATTGGTGAAGTTGCCCTTTAAAACATAGGCAGGTTTAAAAACGACCGATTTTAAATTAATTTATAAATAGTTATTTTCTGCTCTCATTTTAAGATTAGCTTGGTTTTGAATGTTGCTCAGAGATATATTCAGTCTTCTCAATCATTAAAACGTGATTAAAGAGCTGAACCTAAATTGATTTGTTAGGTATTTAATGGTATTTGATAGATTCAAATAGAGTAAAATATTAACAACACATTTAGAATGAGATTCAATAACAGAATCTGACTTTTGATGTATTTCTGTAAGCCTTTCCAGGGATATCGCACCAAACCACACACAAAGCACTGACTCCTGACTGTGCTTTTAGACACACTTTTGAACTGTGTAGCCATGTAGAGGGGAAAGCACTGCTTTAGGAAAGCCTATGTTAAGAGTGGATTCCCACTGGAACTACATATGCTTAAAATATTTCAACACTCAGGGTACCACCAGGCATTTGTCTCATGGCACATATTAGGGCATGACTGCACTGGTCCTGGCTATATGTCGAAGTGTCTCTGGGCAAGACACTCAACCCCCAACAGCCCATTCCCCTCTCCAGCTGTGCAGTGCTGATCCAAACCCGGTAGAAATTGGGTAAGGTTGCGTCAGGAAGGGCATCCGGCGTAAAAACTGTGCCAAATCAACATGCGGACAATGATCTGCTTTGGCGACCCTGAACTCATGTTATAAGCTGAAAGAAAAAGAAAAAAAAATGCATTCAAACATTTTAGCACAGTCAAAAATGCACCATTCTGCTATATTCTCCAGGTTGACTGTGTGATCATGAATGTCGTATGTAGATGTGTTTCTAGCTGCTGAGTTCAAGACAAACCAGTTATCAAAAATCATACAGAGAAAACTACTATACTAATTTCTCCACTGTCAGGAGCTTCAGCGAAGCAGAAAGCCAAACAGCCACAGGACATGTTGCTTTTTCAGTAGTAGACATGTCCTTTTTAGTGCAAAGATGGGCTTCATTGTGGGTTTTTTTTTTTTAAGGCAGAAAACATAACTCATGTGTGCAAGTGCTCATTTGATGAAAACCAGCACCTATCACATTCAGTCATTACTGATAAGTTCAGTTTCATCTTCTGTGGAGTTTTCACCCTAAGAAAGGAAAGACATGACTGCTAAATGATTCACAAGATAAAGTACCACTGGTTAAAGTCAGTGTTTCATTGGGCTAAACTCAAGTTTAACATGGTTTTTCTGTAACATGCTTTTAGGAGAAGTGCCACACTTCATCCTAAACTACCTACTGTATTTTTTTTCCGACACCACAAGAAGTCACAATCTGATCTAGAAAATAGTTATAACATCCAAATGTAGCCATGCAACCACCAAATCATCTTTTATGTAGTTTTATTGCTCTGTTGTGTGTGTGCGCTGTCTGTTTCAGGCTTCAATCCATTTCCTCAGCCTGGGCATTATACAACAGGATTAAAGATGGAGGAGATTATCCCTATGTCCAGCAGGGTGGAATGAAGAGAGACTGTGCTGAGCACATTGACTTTGTTCTTATTGGCCAGTCCCTCAGATGAGGACTTCAGTCTTTAACTTTGTATGGGACTAACTATTTAGTAGCTTTAGTCTGTTGTCCATGGGCAGAGACAGTACTTCACTGTTTGGGTTGTGTAGCATTGTATGAAAGATATGATATGAATAACATCGAGGGCCCACTGACTTTACCACCTGTTATAACAGCTCCTTGCTCCAAATATTAAAGGTCCGGTTCAGAAATAAACACTGATCTGATTGATATGTTGTAATTAGAAGAAAAACTTTACCTCCTAGATCGTAATACTATGTGAGATCAGCTGACGGTTCTGCTAGAGAGGTCATCACCCTCTAAGGTGGAGCTACAGAGATAGATATTCCATCAGCGATGTCATTAACTTTATATAAAACAATCTCGTGTGTCTTACAGACAGCAGTGTTGTCCGTTTCCACACTGACTGACAGAGCAGACACATGCACAGCAGCAAGTTTTGTGGTAACCTCTCATCAGTTTAACTCTGTGAATTAGCACAGTACATTAATAAGTGACGGCTACTTTACACCTGAGGACATTAACTTGTAAGAGCGTTGACTGAAAAGCGTTTGCTTAAAGCTGCTGACTACGTGCTTCTGCTGATCTAGGCTCATTTTGCCACCTTATAATTCGCCTCCTTATAATTTGCCTCTTACCATACTATCAATAGAACACAAATGCCAGTATAACAATACATACATATAACAAACGTACAACAGTAGTGAATTAAATGTGTTCATAATATTAAGTGTGCATGTGCTATTATGCCTGGATTTTGCAGAGCCATAGACTTTGCAAGTAAGCCACAAACTGTGCATAATAACTAATAAATGACTCTGCTGTGAAGATCATTGATCAATTATTCTCTAAGCAAATCTCTCCTATAGTTAAACCACATTTTCCTACGCATAAAACACATATGAATTATGTGCAAGCTCTGCATGTGCACACACGGAATTAAATAAGTTTCAAATGTGATTATTTCATCCGCTGCTTCTGCACTAGCTGTCTCTCACATCTCTCTTCCTGACCCTTTCCCGCTGTTTCACATTGCAACACTGAAATATTCCAAATTATTTGAATATTAATTGGAAGCTAAATCACACTGTTCAGCTTTCCTAATGATGTTTTTTTGTTTCTAACTGACCTCTGGGCCAATAGACGAGCTCTTTAAGGTCTTGGGAAGTATGTTTTACTAGTCATCTGGATTCAGGAGCAAACTTTTTAGCATCAGATGGTAAAGATGGTATCTGTTTGCATTAGTTGATACAGACCAGCAGATATATACCACAGGCTACCTTCACAACCCAACTGGATTATGAATTTAGCCTAACTGTTCTTACCATTTACAAGCGAGGTTTTTACATGTTTCCTAATAACAACCGATGGCGTTGGAAAACAAGCTACTTTCTAGCTTGTTTTCTTTGGCATTAAAATCACTCTCAATGAATTTTAATGATAAATTACTGGCAATTAATTGAAAAAAAAAATCAATTGATGTGAGGCAGTACAAGGTAAAAACTGAAAACTACCCCAACAGAGCTAGAATAAATAAAGCAATAAAAACCAAGGGAAACATAAATAGCACTACAAGTCAGGCATGGACAAGACCAAAGGCTTGACTAGACAAAAAGAAAATGGAGTGGACAAGAACTCATGTTCTCATCCCACAGCATCAGATATTGTAGCTTCCTATGGCATCAAAATATTGCTTCTTTTTACCTCCTTTGGTGTATCGTATTACATTGAACATTCCAGGAGCAACGCTATTTGATGACGTGGAAATAACTGCATCTGGTATTGACACTGCAGGTACACTTTGGCACCGGTATTGGAGGCTCTAGGAGTGTGACCTTTTTGATGGGACAGGAACAACTTTATATGCACAAAAAAGTACATTCCTTTGAGGGAAAACAACTTCAGGGTGACGGTTATGTAAGAAACAACTAGGGTTAGAGCCTTGGAGAAAAAGAAATAAGAAGTTTAAAGGGTAGGTTTAGTTTAAGTATCTTCATTCTGCTTGATTTCATTGCTGTTTGTCACATGACCACTGGACCCAAACCCATTCATCCATGTTGTTCGGTTTTTCCTGCTTGTACAAACGACCTACAGAATTGTATTTTACAGTAAGATAGTTTTAAAATGATACTCGGTTATTGTAGCTTTAAAATTAGCTACCATGCTTTATCTGGAGCTTAAATTAGAAAAATGTTTACGTTTTATTTATTGATATAGAAGTCTTCGGTTGATTTGCAATATTTTTCACTGAGATATAAAGAATGTTAGGGAAAAGTAATTAACTGCAGCCATATAGCAGCTTAGGAGCATTTCTTGGTCTTTGGCCTGATATGCAGTGTGAATTGTTTGACCCTAGATACACACATGTGTAATCAACTATGCCCAATCAGTTCCATTTGCCACAGGTGGACCACAGTCATGTTCTGACACAGCCCAAGGATAATTAAAGTAAAGAGGAGGCACCTGATCACAATCTGAGTGTCACAGCAAAGGATCTGAATCTCTTTACAAATGAGACATTTTAGTTTGGTTTCTACCAAATTTGCACAAATGTCTAAAGTGATTAGAAACCTTCTCATCCTCTTTTCTTTTCCTACTCACGGCGAAATACTGCAGCACTGCTATTCTAGTGATAGCAAAATCCAAAGTCACATGAACAACAATTCAGCCCTCTGTGGCAGAGAGATTGTGAGATTCAGTGCAGATCTCATCCATCATTTATGCATGGCTCTCCATTACAGGTTCATTTGAATGAGAGGATAGTATAGCTCTGCCTTTTTTGGAGCTCTAAAGGTCAGTGATTGAATAGAGTCATCATGCAGAAAGTAACCTGATTTCCCTCTCACAGTTGTGCAGTAATTCCCGGGCTCTTGTGGTTTAGTAAATAACAGCTCAGACTTGGTACGCCACAGAACTGTTACATTAATCTTTTCCTGGAATTGCTGGGATTATTCTCTGTCAATTTCCAGTTTGGAATAGGGTTTAGTAGTCCAAACATTGCAACAATGTCCTCTGCATAAACCCAGAGCATGTTGCAGCTCATTTGATTCAGCCCAGCATGTGCTGAGCCACCTCTAGTGCCTGGGTAGCTATAGTATGAGTTGACCAGCTGTTGAGAGGAGGAAATGAGGCTCAGCGTAATGATCGTCCTGTGGTTTTATGCACCTGGCCATTGGTTTGTACTGAGACTTTCAAATTAGCTTTGGACTAATGTCTCAAGGACGTCCAGCTGTGTAGGTGGATATAGTGTGCCTCATTCTACTGTATCCATCTCCAGATGGATGCAATGAGTGAGGCCTTCGCACCTTTCTGGTAAAAAGTTCAGAGTTTTTGAGGCTATGTGGCGTTGCTCCCTAAACACACTTTGACTGATTATTGTATAAGTGGATTATTGCTGTTGCAGATTGTTTCTTTGCAGTGAAGCTGCGTGTTTCTTAGTCTAATGTTGATGTGAGAAACACCAGAGGCAGCTCGACCCCCCAGAGTTCAAAGCAACAGTGATTTTTCAGGAGCGTAGACAGCAGCAGCAAAGCAGTCAATAGACAGAGAGGTGTGGAGCCTCTGACGGTTTTAATTGCTACGTGGCTACAGACCGTAAGTCTCTCTGGCCTTCTGTGTAGGCCTTACTTATTCGCATTTTCTGTGCAGGAAATTAAGGTAGAAAAAGACAGATTTAATAGCTGTATGGATCAGCAGTAAACATTTCTTACAAACAAACCCTCTGGAAAAAACACTGGGCAGGGAAGCAATTTTGGTTAAGAGGCTAAACGGCAGTACTACAGTTTCCTTTTTGTGACGCATCCTGCGTGGCACAGCACATTACTCCCATGGCGAAATATTACAGGCCAAGGGTAAAATGGTTGGTAATCCAAACAGTGGTACGTTTGGATTAGGTTGAGGATCAAGTACATGTGGCAGATAACAACCATAGAATATAGACTTCAGCACTACTTTGACATAACTTTGTTTTTTTATTAAATGCTCACCATCAGTGTATATTTGCACTGTACAGTTGAATTATTTTGTTTATATCTGAAAGCATGCGTGTAATGTCTACATATGTCATGGCATTCACCTCATGTACCTTTTGCTTCTTGTAATGAGTGTCTTGTAAGCCTGTGTATGTTGGACACCTTTGGCTCTATGACATGTAAATAATATGACATTCTTTCATCCATTTATTCATTCTATTCTACACAGAGCTATTTATAGATATGGGGACCCTATGCCTTGGAATGTCTTTGATATGGCATATGTTGACCTGCAAATTGTCATGGCAACACATGCAAATTACCCAGATTCTTGACTGCTGCTGTCAAAACCTGTACACTGACTGTGTATGTACTTGACTCAGTGACTCACAAAGTTGCATGTTCAGTGCTTTAGCAGACCACAGGATGGCGATTTTTCCCAGCTGTCCTTCCTGGATCCATAACTTGGGTTTGTGGTTAATTATCGTCATCGGAAATGAATAATCGCTTCAGATGATGGTTTACAGGAAAGATTGTCATGTCATTTGCTTGCATCTCTCCCCAAATTGCCGGTGAGAGTGACACATGGAGAAAAGATGCAAGTGAGAGAAATGCGAAAAAAATGTTATGAGAAATGGGATGCACCTCTTCACATATAAGTGGGACAGTTTGTCAGATGCAGATGTTGACATAAAGTTTGTTTTTAAGATGTGGGTTTTTTAAATCCGATGAACATGGAACAAAATAAAAAAGCCTTGCATGCAGGGCCTGATAACTCTTTGCCATTTTTTATAAAAATGTGGAGTCTATTAAAAACATATTCACTTAAAGTGTTGACCACCAGACTTTAATTAGCTAGAAGTGTGTCCTTAACCCCCACCAAAATGCAAACTAATGAATTATGCCTACTCTTAGCATCTTCACCAAAATAATATTGGCCATTGAAGATGAAAATAGAGTAAGAGTGCAGTTATATAGTGATCTGTAAATTGATGTGAAGGGGACAAAGCTACTGAGGAGACGTTGACAGAAATATCATTTTGTTGTTTCTGTGATTTTTTTCTACATACATTAAGCTCACATTTTAGAACTTCACAACTGTTAGACTGTAACTCAAAATATGAATATAATATGGCTTCTTTGAAGCAACTTCCAACATCCTGCCTAAGTCCAGAAGTTAATTGACTGCATTAATTTACTTAGAATTTATGTTATCTTTTATTTTTCATTCTCTTGCCATTTGTTTTATTTGCAGTTTTTTTTAGCAATATTCTTATCTAAATTTTGTGTTATTTTTCGTTATTTGTTTTTATTTTTATTGAGAGTCTTTCAATTGTGTACATTGGCCTCACTGCTTCTCTATTATTAGTAAGATTTTATTCGATTTTAAATAGTCTTGTTTAGTGGGCATTATTATCACTGGTATGGTCTTTGCTTGGTCCACCTTTCCATCACTTATCAAGCACTTTGAATTGCATTAATCTGTGTGAAAGGTGCCATATAAATAAAGTTTTGATTGATTTGAGACTTTATGCACCACTATGCTCTGTATGTATGCCTTCAGCATAGCATCTGGGCAAGGGTGGGGTAATTTATTACCTATTATTTTTTGCATATGTGACATCACAGCGGGTGTATTTTCGACATCACTCACTCTTGAGGTGTAAAAGTTGGACATTTATCTGAAAAACGGCACAAACCAAGAGTTGAATACTTTGACTCCAGACGGGGACCTCTGCCAATACCTTCCACCCCAAAGGTCAAATTTTGTTTGTTTTCCACAACACCGGCTCCTAACAGCCAAATATAAAATGCCTGTGGTTGTAACCTTTTGCAGACCAGCTCCTCCTCCTGTGGCTACTTTCCACTGCACTCTTCCCTGAGATCATCATTTCCATGTCACATTTCTCTACTTGTTGAAGCAGGGGGCCACTCTGCAGTACTGTTACATCAGTCTTCTGACAGACTGAGTAGACGCATTCACTACATGATTTTCGTGTCAGTGAAGCAGCTCTTCAAGCATTATCTGTCACCCTGCTCCGATGAATGGAAATAATCAGCATGTGACACACGCATCTCATTTGAATGACGACTGAAGGGACATATTCAGAAAAGGACACATAGACTCTCTGTAGTCCCGACGCCGTGAGACATCAGACAGCTTTGATAACAGCAGCCTGGTGGTCACCCCAGCTGGAGGGGGGGCTTAGATCAACCAAAAGAGACAGCTGGGGGCCCCACCAGAGCAGACCATCTACAGCACAGCATGAACTCTATCATCACTGCCTGTTATTCTTTTCCCTTCTCTGTTTGTGGACTCCTGAGAGCTGACTGACGGGTGCCGAGGAAGATTTGGATCAGAGTGAGCCAATGCTGATAGGCTTTGGTATTTAGATGTGTAATTATTTATTTAGCTGCTTTTTTTTCCCTTCTCACGAAGAAAACAATTTTTCTCCTGCCCTGATACGTGATTTGGGTTAATAGAATTTAAAAACATTCTAACTACAATCCCCAGAAGAGCTTTTAAGCTAACAGAGACAGGGCGCAGTCTGTAGGAAAGTGATGGAGGGGCTATAATTACTTGCCAAAGATGTGGTTTTTATATCAACAAATTACCAGGTGTACAAAGAAAGCTCTGTGGTCTGGAAGCAGCAAAGATAAAGCCTCTCCGCTTTTTCTTTCCCACTGTTTGTCTCTTGACTCTAATCCCATCAAAGGCTCCCCTGCTTTTTGTTTTCCCTTTTCCGAATGCTAAGATCCTCCCCCATCTCGGGTTTACCTTCCCCTCAGGATTGGTATCTTGGAGTAAATACACTGGTGATTACTCACTTCCAGACAAACATCTGGGAGCGTAAATACAGCTAATCCCCTTCATCAGTGCAGTCTCTGCACTACAGCTAGTTCTTCCTAGGCGTAAGTACCACAGCAACAAAAAGTACTAGCGACAGGATATAGTTGCCTCTGCTGGTCCTTCTGCATTTGAACGGAAACTTAACAACATATTCCTTTGATGGCTGTTGAATGCAAGCCACGGTGCCTCGAATAGTTTTTCCCCTTGTTAAATGTAAATGAACATGAACACAGGAGTCCAAACATTGGCAGAAGTGTTTGAATTTGGCAGGTGTGGTTTTGTTTAGATTTTTGTCCCAGTAAAAAAAAAAAACCCTTGTACACGTGTCCACAAGGACGTCTGCAGTGGAATATTATTAAAAAATACCCACCGCTGCTTTCTGGGGGGAAAAACAGTGAATATACTCGTGTGTGGAACGGAACCTTTTAGCTACATTATTAGATTAATGAGACAGTAACTTAATGATGTTCAGGCATTCTATTAATTCAATGTTGAAATGATGATGTTTGTAAAGTGCTCCTGCAAAACAAAACTAACCAAATTGTTTGCCCAGCATGAAACTATTCTGTAAAAATGGCCATGAGGTGGCCAAAACATTAGAAGTATCGGTGTAGCCTATGACTTTTTTGTGCCCAAGTATTACTTAAATTGTCAGTGTCTGTTTGAATTTACATTAGTACAGGCAGAGATCGTTGTGAAGCTGCGTGTCTTCTTGAAAAATGTACCACCAATTTTTAAGTGAGTTATGAACTGTATTTTATTTCTGCTGTATGTCTTATGCTATGAGTAATAATTTGATGGATCTGTTCAATATAAAAACATGCAGATTTTTCATACAGATGCTTGTAACACTATTAAAACTAACAATAAGCATGTAAGACATAATATAGTGTGATAATGGCCTACTGAGCCTACTAATACATAGAGCAGGTACCTACTGACCCATAAATATGGTGATGACAGATGGTGTTCAAATGTACAGGTACAAAGTAAAATTTTACCTGTTTGAGAAACTGAAGAAACACAAAAATGAAAATCTTCTAAAACCATTCATCCAAACCATATAATCTGACAAATTTCTTCCTATCAGAAGATATGTGATAAACTGCCCAGATCCAGGTCCAATCCAGATCCAATAATACGTCTAAGGTTTTAATTCTAATTAATTTGGGTTACTTACGTTGCACACGGTCTAATTTTCACAGTAAACCAGTACAGCGTTTTCTGCTTTGTACTCTCTCAGCTTGGTCACAGAGACGAGCTGATTCCTACACAGAAATAAATTATGTTTTCAGTCTTCTGAACCATGTCTTAATTGCTCTTCTTGGCTTCATCTGCAAAGTATTTAGTAATTATAGTCTTGACCATGAATTTTCTAAGGACTGGTGTACAAGCAAATATGGCACAATTTTATGCACGTTTCTCCATGTGGTTTTGAACGGACAGCGAGAAATATGAGCTACTCAACGCAAACTGATTCAGGTCTGTTTGGGTGTACAAGAAGTCCACCGCAAAGACAGGAGACAGGTATTTGAGTCAGTAAGGACTCAGCTGCTGCAGATATAACCAGAAGTAATGTGTTTTAACCTTTGTGAATTGTTAAAAGGAAGAGACTGTAATACACTAGTGCCAACAGCTATAAAATAAACCCAATCAATATTTTCTATCATTGAGACTATAAAATAATTATTTATAATGAGGGGTTGTTCTTAGCGATAAGCCTAGATAGAATTATCACTGCAGTTTCCCTTTGCTCTACAGAGCACTCTGGCATTTTTCAACAAATTGTTGTGATTTCAGGGCCTGCAACTTTACTGCTTTTGTTCGGTCTCACTGCTCTCATTAACCTTCCTTCCAGCAGCAGCAGGCAGCAGTGGCAGTTCTTGCCCATTTAAACCGCAGGGGCCGGAGTGGGGCCAGCTGTTCTTTTTAGAGGGACCAGTTAGATTAACTCTGAACTTAAGAGCTCAGAGGGTCATCCAAAGATATAAAATAGGACTATGTTCAGTTTATAGGTCTATATGAAAATGGGACATTTTAAAAAATTTACCACTTTAAATTTACTGTTCGCATATGGTATTTACCGCAATACTCAGTATTAATTATTTACAAAGCAACATGGATGGTGTTTTTATGAATTTTCTAAGCATACAAAATTATACAAAGTATTACAAACCCCAGTTTGTTGGAATGTTGTGTAAAATGTAAATTTAAGGGGATGCTATAATTTGTAAATCGTTTAAAACCCACTTTTGATTCAAATTTGCTCAAAAACATTCATTACCTGAGCCCACGCAGTGATATTAAATACAAATATCACTACAATTCTTTTATTTGTTTCTAAAGGTTTTCATGGTCTCGCCTCACAGTATCTGTCTGACCTCCTCCTGTCGAACACCCCATGACTGAGCTCAGGTCAGCAGATCCCTCACTTTTAGTTGTTCCCAAGACGAAGAGGTGACGATGCTTTTTCAGTTGCTGCCCCAAAACTGTGGAATGAGTTGCCCTTGCACATCAGGCAGGAGACTCACATCTTGTTTTTAAATCATCTCATCAAACACATTATTTCTTTTTGGCTCAGTTTGAGATGTTGGCTTTTACTGTATTTCACCTTTGCTTTATATTTGTCCTTTAAATTTCATATCTATAATTTCATGTATTTAATTTGTCTTCATGTTTGTGTATAGCACTTTGGCTGACTTTGTTGTTTTTAAGGTGCGATTGGATTAGACAAAAACGATGTCAGTTTTTTATTGCACTTCCTGTCACGTTGATACATTGTCTTGTGGTATTTAGAATTAAAAATAGATTTTAAATTATTTGCAAACCGTAGCATTCTCCCTTTTATTTACTGTACTCTTTACACAATGTCCCAGCGTTTTTACAAATTGTGTTTGCACAAAGCTTCTGGCTCTGAGTTCTGGCCTGAGCTCCTCTGGAAGCCCAGAATAAATGATGTCTTGACACATCATTGGTCCACACAGATTGTTAACACACAGCCATAAATCTGCTGCTCCCCATCACAGGTGAACCTATTCCCTATCCTTAACCTGACCCAGAGTGTTATTAATCTGCTTTTAACCTTAAACTCAGCCTAACAAAGAGCTGAAATTTCACCTTGTATCTACCATACAGTATGTCTTGTTTATAGCCGAGCTGCTTTGGCCTTAGGCAGTTTCATTGACCACTCAGCTGTCCAGGTGTCTTCCCACTACACAGGGAAATATGCAAAATATGTGTTTTACTCATTTCGACTAGTTTAATTTTGTAATAGTTTGAAATGTCGTATTATTATATAACATATTACATAACCTTATGCATACATGAACTTATGTCAATAATAATTACGAGCATGATGCTTATGTATACATACATATTTTTTTTGGGTGTATTTGCTGCAATAATGTCATTAGATGATGTCTGATTTTGTTTCATTTAAAAGATCACTGATTTAGTGTTCCCGAGCATATTTTTATTAGAATATTGGCCTTATGCATATTCAAAACATCTGGTTTAGACAAAGAGAAGTAGGTGTTTTTCTTGCCATGATGAGCGAGTTTTGCTAAAATAGGAAAGTCTTCTGAACAATTCAGCTCAGGCAAGTTTTTCACTCAATCTTTGTTTTTGTCTCCATCCAATTATTCTTTTGTAACTTTTTAATCTTTACGGAGGCCCATTACAATCTACGTAGTTGGATTATCTAGACATCCATAATTAGGACCACAAGAATCCTGCCCGAACTCTGCTTCACCTATTTTGTATCAACAAGGAAAAAGTGCTGCTTCTTCCACTCTGCTGAATAGCTGCATGTTGGGATCAACCGGGCAATGAAAAACTCTCTGTGTGATGACCCTGATGGGAACTGGGAATGCGCCGCTTCTCCCCTTCTGGCCCAGGAAGCCTTCAGAGACCGTCAGTACCTCTCAATTATGCTAAACATGTTTAAGCTTTTTGACAGGCAGATGTCCTAAGCTAAACTGTAATTTTATTTCTTAAACTGAACCTTAAACCTTAATTGAATCTTAATCCACGTTGTGTAATTTAATCCTTCAGCCTTAGCACTAAGATTAACCTTATTTTCTTTCACCATCAGTTCCTTAACCTATCACCAATTAAGTGTTGGACAACATTAACCACCTTCTTAATTTCAGAATTACCTTTAAGGTTGAGCAGTTTATTATTCGAACTATTATACACCTATTTATCTTATTAGTCATGAGGTCAATAAATAATGATTTCTGCACTATACATCCAGTGATGTTCTGTGTATTCTTTTGGTGATACAGTAGACAAATGATCAATTACCTTCGAATTTACTGCCCTTGCTGTATGACTGATTCTTTTGCTTTGGTTATTAAATGATTAATTGGTAATAAAAGATTGATCATCTTTTATGACTGCCCTATAATGACACCAGATTATTGATAATGTGCCTTTTGCTCTACACTCTCACTTTGTTTAAGACTTTCTGCTTTTCTTACGATTTCCAGCCAAGATCTGAAGTGATTTTGCAGCACACAAATGCCCTTTTTCTCGCTACATGCAGCCTTGCTCCATTTGTTTCGTTAGTTGTCTACACACCAGAGTCTATCCCCTTGTCCTTTCTATGCTGTGGTCAGGAATGTGCTCAAGATGGAGCAGTTGCATCATGTTTGTAATTATTCTGAACATTAAGTAGCAATAAGAATAATGTAAATAGAGTTTGGTAAAAGTATCCAGCACATAGAGTATGCATAAGGTAATGTGATTAGGAATATATTTCCAAGTATTACAACAACTTTGTGAGCTTAATTGAGCGTGTTTATAACTACAGCACACCAGGCTATGTGAAGGAGTGAATAACTTGCATAGAGCTGTAAAGAACGTCTCACCTGGACCAGTTTAGCTGGCCCAGTAAAGCCACTAGTTTTCAGAGTCAGTCTCATAACTTTCTAAAATATTCAAGTTTATTCATTTCAAATGCAAGATTTAAGCATCATCAGTCCTTTAATCAAGCTTGTGAGCTCATTAGCTTCAAGTATTCTATCTATGATGAAAATGGCCACTGTGCTCTTCTCCTAGCCAGAAGCATTTTTTTTTTTTATTGCCTTGGTATATTCCATGGTGCTTGTTGGAAGTCACCTTGTGTCCAGCCATTAAGGAATATAGAATCTGCAGTTGTCTGTCCTCTATTTTTGACACTGCTGCTCACCCTGCTCATTGTCAATTGTGTTCCAAGGTCAATAGCTGGGCTTCCTGCCTGTGAGTCATCTTCCATCCCTGACCTCACCCCTACCCCCGGGGTACGCTCTTTTATTGACTTTTACCTTAATTGGTGCAGCCTATAACACACTGCTGCCATCATGAATTGGCCATGTTGGCCCAAATTGTGTCAATTTTCATTTGTCAACTGCCTTTCCAGCCTGACACTTGGCCTTTCCCTAGTGGCCAGTATATGGTGCTAGGTATGACAGTTTCCAATACACAGAGTAAAACAATTCACAGATCGACAATGTTCTCATTGAACCTAATCATACTTATACCACATGCAGGACTTACACTGTCCTTTCTACTTTCTTATTATATATAAAACATCTTCAAGTGTATTACTCATGAAAAACTACACTTAAAAAACTCTGCACCCATGTCTTCAGTAGCAGGACACAACAATATGAAACACACCAGCTTCAGTTTCCAGAAGAACAGGCCACAGTAGGCTACTAATGTCTCTTTGCTGTTTTCTTGTTAAGGAAAAAAAAATAACACAGGGAGTTTCAAAGAGATATTTTCCACCAAGAATGAAAAAGTAAAGAAAAAAAGAGGTGCTGTATGTGTGACTAATATGATGTGAAGGTATTGTTCTTTCTTTTAAGTAGGTGACATATGAAATACATCTATGTACATGTAGTGTCTAAAATCAGTTTGGGCTTGTTTAGCCAATCATACACCAATTACTAGAGCACAGTTTTTCTACTCTGTCCATCAACTCAGCACTCTGGTGGGCTTTGGTGTTCTCAAGGTACCAGTTGGCTCATCAGTCTCTCCGCTGTTGTCTCATCCTGCCTGTCTATCCTTTGTCCTTACCACTATTGGGCCTCCCCCCCCTATCTGCACTTCTGTCACCATGCTGTCTACAATCCTCTAACCCTGATACTCCCTCTGCTCACCAATCCTCACCCTCGTCTCAGCATAAAGTTGGACAAATGGCCAAAGCCTGGTCTCTAGTTGGTCACAGATAACATTCGTCATAGCAACAGGTAATAAAGTAAACTAAAAGCCTGAAACTAAGCAAGAAAATAGAATGAATTAATGTAATGAGAATATAATATCACGACACAAATTAAAATACATGAAAAATACTGCATTTAATCACACACACACACACACACGACTAACCAGTGAATAAACCCTCTCTGTTGGTGTGTAAAGGTGCACCAAAGCCAAAGATGAACACAGCAGAGACTGTGTCCTTCTGGGCCAGGACACATGCGTCCCTGAAGTTGTGTTGATGGTTATCATGAGCCTGGGGTTCATCGGTTTTGTTTTAAAGGGACCGAGCATTTATTAAGACGACAGAAGGCTGGGGATTGCGTAACAAATATGCTGTCTGATGCACACTCCTGCTCTGTTTCATCGGTTTAGCTTGGTGTATGCTGGTCTATCCAACTGTTTTAAAAGCCGGGCTCAAATTCACTGAAATTAGGAGAACATGAAGTCAGAAGGCGGTGCAATGTTTGGTGGATGGATGTGCTGAAGGAGAAAGTGTATTTTATCCTTTGGATGGGGCGGTTTGGCACACCATGGCTCATCCAGTTAACAGTCCAGCACCAGTAGAAGCAGCAGCACATCCCAATCCATGCTATCAGAAATAACAATCTACCATATCACCTTGAAAGTCAGTGAACAGGAATATTGTTAAAATACACAAAATTTTACAGTTAGAAGCAAAAGGAGTGCTGCTATTTGCAGCCTACACAGATTGTATAATAAAAGCTAACCACATAAATTTAATTAAAATACACAGAGAAACCAATGCAATAGAATATATATATATATATATATATATATATAAACACTACATGCATCCAACACATGAAATATACATGCATGTGTTTCTACGGTGGCAATATTGTTTGTGTTTTGACAGAATTCAGTCACTACATGCCACAAGGGCACTGGTCTCCTGTAGACCCCCTGCCCCAAAAGTTCACAAATTAAGAGTGATAAAGACTGTAAGAACAAACAAATATGGTCATTTACGATGGAGGACTTGTTAATCGATCCATAAATTACATTTATTGCAAGAGTGTTCGCAAAAGTCACAAATGCAGTTTAGTTGTGTAGAAACATATTTTTCTAGGTGGTGACTAACAAAGAGCCAATATGAGAGCACTTGACTTTGTCAAGTGACAAAAAAACAAGACTGAAATAAATGCTAATGCTGTTGCCAGTTTTGTAAGTAACTACTAACAGCTAATTTATAAGAATTGTATTTTAACAAAACAAATCTTTCCAGAAGTCTCTGGACACATAGGTCAAAAATGACCTTTTGAGATTTTCATGTAAACCTTAAAATTATGAGAAAGTTTTAATATTTAGATAAACGGGAAGTTTTGTAACATTCTGCACAATTAGGCCAGAAATAAAATATGAGCAAATTTATGAAATTATTTATGTTAATAAAAGCGTCAATATCCTATTTTTTAATTCACTCCATTGAAGCATTTTCAAGGATTTAGGTTTGTTGCCCTTCCTTTTTTCTTTAGTTAGCATATACAACAACAAGAAAAAGTAATGGCACCGTTTGCAATTTCCTGGTTTTCTTCATAAATAGGCCATGAAACATGATCTGATCACGATATCTCTGTCATTATTTTTCATACAGTATATCTATTGAACACACCCATCAAACCTACAAATAGATGGTGGAAAAAGTAACTGATGCTTTTTTCAAGCAGCATCAGTGGATGTGAGTTATGCCAGGACACCATGAAACGTTTATCAGTCCTAGAGATACTAGAGATACAAATTCCCCGAGACCTCAACCCAGTCTAATTTAAGAGATGCTCCAGAGTAACCTCGAGTGCTGTTCACACCAGACGTCCTAAGAATATGGCTGAGAGGAAGCGCTTCATTAAGAAAGAATGGTCCAAAATTCTAACTAAACATTGTGCATCTCTAATCCACAGTTACAGGAAGCACTTGCTGGATATTATTGGTGGCAAAAAAGGTTTACCCATTTATTAAAACAGTGTTTCCATTACCTTTTCCACTACTTTGACTTTGCATGTTTAATGGGGGGATCAATAAAGACATGAAAGATCAAGACTGTTCATTCGTGTTTTTCTAAGCTTAGCAACATTTGTTAAGAACCCAAGTGAGGGGACGACGAGGGGAAGTATAAAAGTAAAAGGGATTGTGCAGAGGGAGAGAGACAGAAAAAATATAGGAGCACAGGAAAAGACACCACTATAGGAGCAAACACAGTGAATCAGAACATGAACATAAATACAGGAGTGAGGGCAACTTAACAAACTAACTAACCACAACTGTGCCAGGGAAGTAGGGAAACAGGATAATATACATTCATGCAGGGGAATGTTGGGCTGATACACACAGAACAAAAGTGTTTGTGCAAATAAAAGGATCTAGAGAAGGAAATGATAACTAACCAAAAGCAGTGCGCACATCCAATAACGACAAGTGTCAGGACCAGACGGATAAACCAAAGAGTGTGCACATACAGGAACCAATCACAACAGCAAACATTATAACACAGCCACACTCGCACAAAGATTGATAGATAGTGATAAACAAATATTCAAACATCAGACCAAAAATGAGAGGAACCAGAAAACAGGAGCCAGGCAGAACAGAAAAATCCATAGTCCAAACAGTAGAGACCAAGGCGAGGACTTGGTGTCTAGAGGCACAGGAAGACAATCTGGCAGGAAACAGTTGGGAGAGCTGGGTTTAAATGGACACGGGCACAGGTGAAAATACTTAGGACTAATGAGTTGCAAATTTAAATTTGTAAATTTGGTGAAGATCATATCATAACATGTCACATACATAAAATGTGATCTGATCAATTTATGCAGCAAATTAGGAAAATGCAAACAGCTACTTTTTTTCTAGACTGTCGTAAACGAAAAACAAAAAGATATTTCAAATGAGATTAGGATTTATGAGTTTCACTATACTATATATACAGTTTCTTACTATGTTTGCAGAGTCAATAACGTGATATTTGGACAAAATAAATGTCCAAATGTTTGCTGGAAACGTCTGAGCAGCTCATGAATGCCTTTAACTTTCAAGCATTACTGGCTGTAGGTCCCCAAAGTACAACATCAAACAGCTTCCCAATCAATATTTCACTTCCACTGACACCTCCTTGTGTCCAGGTGTACTTTCCATACCCCATTTACTTCTCCGGTCAGATGAGACAATCAATTTCACCACCGCATGTTTTATATGTCTAATAAAATCTCTGCGCTGTCAACTAGCTGTGGAATATTTAAGAGTTCAATTCAGACGGCTGCTAGTGTACCAAGGCTGGGCAACAGTTGAAAGCCAGGAGGGACCGCTCGGTAGAAAGGTCAGGTATCAGCTACTCAGACCACGCCAAATGTCAGCAAGACAATCTGATAATTTTTGACCCTGGGGTGAGGAGAAAATCAAAGTGTATATATGGAGGATCTGTAAAAGGCCCAGTGCAAAATGTCAGACAAATATAAGGTGGGATGAAGTGAGATGTCAGTCAGACACCAGTGTCAGTATTCAGAGAGCCGACATTTAGTCTTTTGCGGCAAAGTGCAGTGAGCTGATCAAACTGCACGTGTAACCGAAAGTGACAGCAACAAGCTATTTGTTTAACTGAGGAGAAAAAATAATTAGTGTTTCCTTTGCAGAATGTTTTCACATTTTACTTTACTTACGTGGTTTCAGTGAGGTTTTGCCTCCCACCCAAGGTGAAGACAATACAGTTCAGTGAATTTAGATTGTTAAATGATGTACAACTAGAATATTTAGAAAACACCCTCATTAAAAATCAGCAGAACTGACACTAAGCTCAAAGTCACACAGTTAATGATGACAGAATGTGAGATCTTCTTGCCTTTTTTTTTTTTTTTTTTGAAACCATTTAAAACTAGAGCTGAGGAGAATCAGAAGCGAATAAATCATTTGAAAATCCCATTAGAACAGACACATAGGACTCAGCTGTGTTTTTAAAAGCCAAAAGGGTCAAAGATAAAAAAAAATTAATAGGCTTCATAGGTAGAAATAAATAGACTGGGAAAAGGTGGCTCTGATGGAAAATGAGGTTTAATAAAAAGCTGCCTGCTTTCTTCACAGTGGGGTAGACAGAATACGGAACATGCCAGTATCATCGGTTCCTTTTGGCTGGAGGGTGCAGGGCTTCACTGAAACAATCAGCTCAGAGGCAAAGCGCTAAAACAACCCAGCCTCAATGCTCTAGGTCGGGCGATCCAATCGCAAAACATGAATAACCTCGGCCTAGAAAAGCAATTACCCTGCAGCCTAGACAAAGGGGCCAAGGCACTGACACCTTCACGGCCAGAATGGCAGCAGCGGGCTGCTGCTGTCTCTGCAACGGTACATTTTAATACGCTTTGTGCATTGCTGTTTAATCCTTGGTGGGAGGAGGGGGGTTCTGTGTGTAATTCCTATTATTTCAAGTAATAATACATCGATTCAAAAGTTGCTGGTGGTGTTCATGTTCATGTAATTTATGTAGGACAAACACAAAAAGAAAATACAAGATATTAACACGCTAATATTGCCAATTAGCTGAGGCCAAGGATCTTTGATGGAGCCTTTAACCAAGACATCCTCCGAACTCTAACTTTGTTTTAGTATATTTTAAAGGGTGGATACCTGAAACTAAAAAATGTAACGTTGGTAACCTTTAAATGAATAATGTTTTTTTTTTTTACAATTCCCACACAGACACTTAAACCAACAATAAATCTCTACTCATGGTTGATGTATATGTCAGTCTGCAACCTGGGCTGGCTTGTTTGTCTCTGCTCTGTGATCTCTGTTGTTTGCCAAAACATAAAAAAAAAAAACCCGGAGGGTTGATTTTGACAGCCGTCATTCCCGGAGTAATTATCCAGATTTTTAGCTACAGCCCTAATCAAAATCTTGAGTTACTGCATGAAGACATATTATGTTAATTAGAGCTGGATGTTGGCACTAATCGCCTGATTCAATTTCAACAGTCCAGAATTTAATAATTTTCATTGGATTCACTCATGTTTGTGTTGGTATCAGCCTGATGTCTGCAGATGGCTGTCAGCTACTGGAAAATTATATTGTAGAATAAGAAGAACGTTTGATTGTTGTTGCGATAGAATTTTTTTTCCTCTTCCTTAGTCAAGTGTTACTAGATCTTGGAAGAATTTTAGACAAAACTCAGCACGATCTCCGTTTAATACATGACGGCATGGAGAAGAACACACGGATGTAGGTGTCTTCTTCTGACTTGTATCTCTCAAACCTCTTCTAATTATACTCAAACCTAAGAAAGTAACCACCTTCACAAAACATGAATGAAGAAACCAGCTGTAATTTCTTTTTGACAGTCATAATTTTTGTCCCTTTTTAGCTTATCTGTCAATGTCAGTTGTGAAGCAATAAACCCCTTGTGACCCCAGGACCCCACTATCTACTACATTTCCTGTGCCTTCTTGTCCTCTTTGGGACCTCTTCAATAAGCCCATTATATATTATAGCCTAATATTTGCATGAAACACACAAACTAGTTACTCATTTGAGAGACTTACATTGTGGGTCGTAAGGTTGCACAAATGTGGAAATATGGGACTCGGCTTGCACTCATTTTCTTGACATGAAGTGAATCAATATTTGTGATTTTCTTTTCTATTTTTGGTCAGTAAATTTACATAACAAACGAAGCAACATTTAACTAAGGTCATTGTGTAGTTAATATAAAGTCTTTACGGGTCAGTTAGCAAAGAAATATGGAAAAATACTGACGTTTATTCATAACCTTGAGTTTTGACTGTGCCTCTGAAAACCCTCAATTTGATGGGCTACATCCCTACCTGTCTATACTAAAGTGAATCAGGACACCCCTAGGTTACACACACAAACACAAAAAAAAAAGCTATGTGGTAGAGCCCTCTCCTCTTCTGCATCAGTCTCAACCTGCTTTATTAATTTTGGTATCAGCAATAGCAGCCTGGGTTTTACTTGGTATTGGATCAGAAAAGAAATAAGTGGAATTTCACATCATTATTGCAGGCACTACCCACCCCCGCAAGATCTCTTAACTCTGCTCCTTACAGTCTTCTCTCTACCTGCGCCTCTACACTGACCAGCACTTCAGTTGGACTTAATGATGAAATTACAGTAAATCTGAAATCTCCATAACGTATAAACAAAGCGAGAAAATGATGAGAAATTCTCCGATTAGTTAAAAGGGCAAGCTTTTAGAAGTGAACATATCTGTACTGCCGCTGTGAGTTTGGGAGGATTTGACAGCACCTCTTCACATTAGGGCAAGTTTTGAGGCATATTACTTGAAAAAAAATATAAGCTATATCTTTAAGTTGCCTGGAGGTAACATCTATGCCGCAGCGCACTCCAACATAAATGCAAAGCAGCTGAAATTTGTAAATGTAATTTCCAGAGCACTTGAATATAAGTGTGACCCTTTGGTGAGCTTTCTTGGCCATGGGAAGTTAAAAAGGGAAAGTCAATTTAGAGCCTCTTCAGTAAAAACGTTTGTAAATCTTACACTTAATTAAAAGGACCTCAATTTACTGCTCTTATCTTAGGTAATCATGTTAACCAATAGCGGTGCTAAAAACTCATTAGGGGTATGGATTTTAATTAGCAACCTTGTAGATGCAACATAAAATATCCCCCACTGAACAGAAATCCGTTTGTAAAGGGAATATTCAAGCTGTGCTTGCTTGGAAAAGGTAATTATTAGCTAATGAAGTGTATTTTCTTTTCTATTCAGTGATTTCCTTTTCGACAATTTGCCATAGTATGCACTTAAATTTACTATATGTCACTTGGCCGTACAAATTAAATACACTCTACTACACCTAATCAGTCAGTCCTGATGAGGTTTCTGCAAGTACAGTACATACCGTATAAAATCTAATGGAAAACCGCTGCTCTGAATGTGAAAAAAGTGGCTAAATTAGAAGTGATGAATGCTGGCTCTGGATTTAGTATAAATAGTATTAAGTCGGATGCAAATTGCTTTCTGGTGTTAATGCATTGCATTATTGCTTGAGTGAAATTTATATCACTGACTATTTAAGGATTTTATGTTTTTAATTTACACTAACATGTTTTTAAATCCATAATTGCAAGAGTTTTGGCAAATTTGGCAAACACATCACCCACTGATAACCTAATGAAATGATCAGACACTTTATTTATTACAGTAGTTTCCACTACTAAGCTCGCCTGCTTTTAGTAGTTAACTTTATCAGGTATAATCCTGGGTAAAGCCCATAGCTGGATTATGGAATGGGCCAACTAGGCACTAACCCAAGGCCCTAGTCTCTACCTGCAAAATATCCCAGAAGCAAAAAAAACCTTAATAACCATAGGAAGATGCTAAACAACCATATGCAAAATGCTCACAAGGACACACAAAACAGCCATAAAGACATACAAAATCACAGCAAAAGGCACACAGTGACCACAAGGAGACATAAAAAGGTCTTCAAAGAAAGACAACAGTCAACCACAAAGAGATGCAAAGTGGCATAATTTCATTATGTGTCAAACATCTTGGTATATAAGCATGGTATGACTGGGATGGTGGGAACATTTTATTCACAACTAAATAAGCACCAAACAATATAAATTTAGGTATTACTACCCAAAAGTATGGCTGTCGTTCTTTTTTATGACTGTGACATGTATTTTGTTTCATTTACTGTGATTCAAATGCAGCCCATATATCCATCCATCATCTATGCTGCTTATACTGTTAAGGGGCACAGCATACTGGAGCCTCTGGAACTATATATATATATATATATATTCTGAATCTAAGGAGTTGGTTCCAGTAACTGCATCAACACTACAAAAGTAATTCTACACTTTCTCTATTTCTCTTGCAATTTTTAAAGATTGCTTTGGCTTTTCTTGGAAGCATCAGAAAAGAAAAGCTCTAACTTTTAAAAATTGTGACAAAAAGCTGAGTCAGACTTGCCTTCAGACAAAGATTGCAAATTGCATACCATATGGCAAAACTCCTGAAGTTTATTTGTCTGGAAGTTAGGCTTTTTGGACTTTAGTCTTGGCAGAAGATGGATGTTAAGACGAAGATGGTTAGGGTTACATATTAAACAACTTTCAGCTAAAATCAATTACTTCTGGCAGTCTGATGTCCTTGTCTGCATACAGGTTCTCTGGAGAAAGTTTCCAAGAGATTTTTTAGAAAACAGGGGACTTTTAAAGTGTTACTGAGTTCAAGGACCCTACTTCAAGGACAATCTGTTGATAATTCTACCGCTTTTCGTTAAGCTTTGAATATATGAACTTTGCATACTAGTATTTTTATGCTGCTCTTCTTAGAGTACTACTTTCAACAATCAATTAAAGTACTGTTTAGTAGAAAACCTAACTAAATCCATTTGCAACCACACAACTGAAAAGATATAAAACTAAACAATCAGGTTTTCCCCACCGATTGAAATTTATGGAGGTTCCTCCCTGACCCCTTTTCCCCAAATTCAATGTAGTTATTAAAATTATATTCCTCTTTCATTTTTTTAATGAATTTTTAATATTGACATGCTTTTTTAACAGGATAATGTTAGCAGACGGCGAGCCAACTAGCAGGTGGAGAGTGTGAACGTCTTTTCCTTCTCCCTGAGGTAGAAATTAAAGATGATATCGAAAGGTCAGGGAGAAATCAGGATCCAGAGGAAACAGCTCTGGATGATGAAAGTGTTGCTGGTGCAGAGAGCTACTTGTGATCATACCCACACAGTCCACCCGTTTAATAAGAAGAGGGAAGAGCAGTCTGCCCATTACTTGCTGTGAATTATATACAGCAATAATCAATTGTTTTAGTGATCAAATCAAGCTGATGACATAAGGAAATGGTGCTGAAGGTCAGCTGAGCTCAGGGCTGCAGCAGCAGAAGGAGGAAGGAGAGACAAACATTGTGCTGCACAGCTGTATAACATGGTACACAGCAGGGATGTAAAGATCAACACAGTTTTGTGATGAAATCCTACTGGATAGGATGGAACTGTCGAAGGAGACAAAAATATCCATGTTTCAAAGTTAAACAAAGTTTAGGCTGGTCTCTTTTCCATATTTTTCATATTTATTAGGCGGCTGTAGCTCAGTTGGTAAAGACAGTCTTCCACGGACCACAGGGTGAGTGGTTCAATCCCCGGCCCTGGCTATATGTCACAGTGTCCCTGGGCAAGACACTGAACCCTTAACAGCTCATTCCCCTCCCCAGCTGTGCAGTGATGGTTCAAGCCCGGTAGAAATTGGGGAGGGTTGTGTCAGGAAGGACATCCGGCGTCAAATCAACATGCGGACAATATTCTGCTGTGGCGACCCTGAACTCACGGGATAAGCCGAAAGGACAAAAAAATAAATAAAAAATTAGACTTAGAAGAATCAAACACAGTGCTGATGTCCTCCCTGATGTGCAGATTCATGAACTAGGTAAAAACTGTGTTTTCAGCTTTATAGCATTATTAACACAGGACTAATAATAAATATGGATCTGGTGAAATGAATGGTTTGCAACAAAACAAGTAAGCACACATTGATAATGACAGCGAGTCAGAAACCTGGAGATGACAGTTCGCTTCCTATCCGACGTGATGGCACTTTGAGATTATCTGTCAGGAAGAGATAAGGATGAGATAAACTCCCTAAATTCATTTGTGAGATACTGGTACTGGAGACTTAACCAAGAAGATTAGGTTCTGTGAATGTAGTTATTCGAGCTTCTACACACTACTGAATAATGGTTCTGAATACTTTGTGAAAAAAAAATATGTTTTCACTTTGCAGTTATAGGTTATTGTGTGTAGGCTGATGTTATCTGATGGGCAACATTTGCCATTTAGAATTAAATTGACCACACAAGAAATTTTATACGAATTGTATGTGAATATTTTTTTAACCAACTGTATGAATTTAGATATCTTCAAAGGTCAATCAAATTCAGACTTCATGATTCTTTATCTTAACTCTTTATCAGAAATCGTACATTAATTAGCCTTTATCCAATTTTCTTAAAATGGTGGTATAATTGATATTATATTTTTATTGAAGTCTTATTGTTACAATTTGTCACTTTCTGACCCAAATTAACACCCTGAGACATATCTTTAGTCTTTACACAGACAAATAGATACTAAAGCAAGAAAATATTATATATTATATTGTTTTGTATCAATAAGTGTCTCACTACAGTAGTACTTTGTGAGATCACATCCCCAAGGCACCTATCAGTCAACCACCTGTGACCCTGTGGAAGGATAACTGGTCATCACAATAATTAGTTTTGCCCAATTTCCTGTTTGCCACACATACATTTTAACAACTTGCTGCCTAAGCGTTGTGACACACTCAACGACTGTGCGGCCGATGAATGTGATTCAGTCATGAAGACTGGTCGGAACTAATTGGTCCTGGTCAGTGCCAGTCTGGCCTAGCCTGCGCTGACAGTTGGCAGTTTGATGTCAGTCATTCTGACAACAAATATTTTAGACATTTTTAATATTTGGTCACCATTGATGTTACAGGTGATGTGGAACTACAGTAACTACAGCTTTACCTGAACGTAGCAAGTTATTTTACCTTGATTTCGCTCTGTAGGCTCTAAAGTCCATGTTGTCCTCGGCTTTACATCCGTGATATAGCGGCTTTTTTTGTCTTTTTTTGCCTACTATCAGAAATCTGTGATGTGTTTGTGGAAACCGTTTTTATGTGTGAGCTGCCCAGTCTTTGACAGTCTTTGTTAGTCTTCAGTTTCGTCCCCAGATGTAGCCCATATTGCACCGGCAGTAAGCATCTGTTTGTGTAATTTTTTTATAGTGAGTCCTACACTGTTGGCTGTAGTCAAACCCTCCTTTTGCGTTTTTTCAGGTTATTGACTCAGCATTAGTTCTCTCAGTGAGAGACACCATTGATTAGCTGTTCAGCTTAGTGAATCAGTACACAAGAAGAGACCACAGTACTAACCCCAAGTACAATTTATTAGTTCTTATCAGACATATGCTCAATTTTAAGTAGCTATGAATCATCTGTAGTGAGTTTACAGTTTGGATATCTGTAGTTCTAGGTTTTGTGCTGTTTTCATTACCACAAGTTCTTTAATGTCAATCTAGCCTGTTGCTTCTTACAAGATAATGTTATTCACTTTACCTGTCTGTAGTTTTAATGTTGTGGCTGATCGGTGTTATGATTGACTGGCCATAGCAAATGCAAACCTACACCACCTAATTTTAAATGACCGCTCACTAGCTCTGTATAAAGTAAATCACAGATGACAAATAAACTATGCACACATCCAAAGATGATTAATATTAACAGTTCAATTTGCAGTTTTTAAATTCGGTCCTCACCTGCATCCCATTGACATTCCCAATTAGAGACACTGATACCTGATTAAAATAACAGTTTGAGTTTGATACTGTGATAAAGTTTATACAAATCTCACAAATGAAACACAAATTAATGCACACGCTTGTTATAGATTTAAACTGACATCTTTTTTTTTTTTTTTTATGTTACGGGAATAATTTCTTCAATAGTCTTGATTCATCCATGAATCCCATCTGCTTACCACCACTGTTTCTCTGGTCGATGTTAAAAGTAGCAACCACTCTTCATGAAATCAGAGACTTTAATTCAGATATCTACTAAAAAATAAAAGCTTTTCTTATCAACAGGCTGATTTATCCTACTGTAGTTATGGGGCCTTAACAGGGTGATTTTATTCATCTGTCTATAATGTTTTGGTCAACACCAAATACATGTCAAACTGTGTGGTCGTACACATCCTTAAGGCCCTCAGACAATAACACCTGATGATTTTGCTGTTACCTATCATTTCACACTCATGCCAAAAGTGATATATATTTAAATATAGTAAATAGTAGCTTTAACTATATAACAGCTGCAAAGGAATCGTCCATTAAATCTGGATATGGATATGGACAACACTTCCATTTTTACGCTGGATGCCTTACCTGAAGCAACCCTCCAAACTTTTTACCAGGTTTGGGACTGCCACTGCATGGCTGGGGATGACGATGGGCAGTATGAGGTTCAGTGTCTTGCCCAGGGACACTGACGTATGGTCGGGGAGAACTTCTGACCGTACGTAAATTAAGTAAATTAGTAAATTAACAAGTTAATTTTTTGAACTGTGATAACACAAAATAATCTGTGGTTCTGATTTGGAATAGAACAACAAAAGGGAAAAATTGCATGGCAGATCAACTCAAAGCCTAAACGTAACAAATTTCAGCCATCTGCCAAACTCAAAATGTGTTTTCTGCCATGAAATTTTGACGTTTACTTATTTATTTTAATAGTCCATGAAAGTCAAAGAAAAAATTTGATGAACCTTGGTCGGTTGGGGGAACTTTATTGACCACCATGACCCTTTCCTTTATTGACAGGCTCCGGATTTTCTTATGTTTTTATGTCATTTATTTATTTATTTGCAGCACAAACTTAGGGGTGGCAATCAGTCTGTTGATCCGGCTACTACTTAGCTCCCACTGAAAAATCTTGGGCATGACAATGACCCAAAATGACTGATGGCTCATGAGTAGATTAGAAAGAAGAAAGTTGTTTTGTGGCTTAAAGCTGCACAAATCATCTGCTTGTGAACCCAGAGTGCAGAATTAGCTGTTAGCTTTAGTACTATAAGTTGTCACTTCTCCCATTACTGTGCATCAGCGGGAGTCAACTTCACTCACCACTAGTTTGGAAGTTGGAAATCCTCGATCTTCTCCCTCCCGTGTCAATCTTAGTGGCCAAACTAATGACTCAGGTGAAAGTGCCGTGGATGTTAAGAGGAGGTCTTGGTGGTTGTATGAAATACTTTGATAACAGGAGGAAGCAATTAGTTTAATTTCTTTAAGGTTATGTTTTGGTTCTAATAAACCATCTTTCCCTAATCCTAACTCTGTGGCAAGTTTTGCAGCCTCGACAGTGATGATCCAGCACATTGTTACTGTGTGTTTAATGCTGTTGCTGACATGAGTTTCAGTTTGGGAAGAGGTGATAGCTGATTGAGGAGCAGGCAGATGGCTCTGGAACAACAACACACCCCCCCCCCCCCCCCCCCCCCCCCCCCCAAAAAAAAAAACCTGTCTGATCAGTGATAATCGTTGTATCCTGTACACAGTTTGTAAGGAGTGAAGCTGTGGCTGTTTACACATTTGCAATGTGTAAAGTTTTGCGACAATGTAGCACATCTGACGTATTATATTGTGGTGACCTTAAACATCACTACCTCTGCCAGTAGCTTCCAAGTGGGGCCGCTGCTACCTGATGTATGACAACCAAATTGATATAGTTACAAAACTCAACTACACTTAAACACCTGTAACTGTCATACGGACAATGTTTAGCGTAATCCTCAGAGCAATGAAACAAGTTTTCACTTCTGGTTACTTGAAATTAAAGAGAAAATGGGAAGAAGAGGAAAAATGACGAGGTTGATTTTTTGGGCCTCAATGACCTTCTTTGCTCTGGCATCTGGCATCACCTCACGGTATCCAGTACATTCTCGAGCAGAGCATATAGGAAGTAGGAAAGAACATCAAAAATAATTTTTCTATGCCTAATTTTGCTTTATCACTGGTACTAGCTGCTTTTTTTACTTAAACATGTATCGAGTTTGCTGCGAAAGCTGTCAGAAATGGCATGTGGTTTAAACAAAACAAGCCTCTCCTCTAAAAATGTTCCACACAGCTACACACCTGCAAATCCAAATATGTTTACTCAAAATCTACTTGCAACAAGATTACATATTCTCTTACATCATATTTTTTGACATTCAACAGATATGGGAAGTTCCAAATACTAAATGTATTTACAAAATATATGTTGGCTTTTATTTTGAGTTTCAAGCAAGCTTTTTTAAAATAGTTAAAATGTCCATATTCAAGCTTATTGTGAAACTGTGGAATATGCTGGTGGATAGATCCTCACATAAAAAAACCAAGACACAGTGACTTTCTCTAGCACTGTAAAATAAAAACGAAATAAAACCAGATACTGACTGCAGGTGGTTACAGCTTTAACGATACATAACTCGTAATGCTTTATTTCGATTAGCTTTGTTCGAGCTGACTGGAGCTGTTTGTTTCGTTTCATTTGCTTTGCCACTGATTTGCGAACCAGCCATGGAGCAACAGGATTTGATAAAATAATCAAATCTCATGCACAACACATTTTAGTGTCAGCACTAGGCTGAGTCAACTGTGAAACAAACAACACAAAGCTTCATTATTATTGTTCACCTCACTGCTGATTTGGAAAAAATGATCTGACTTTCAGACCACACACTGCTCAGTGGAACTGCTTCAGAGGTTTTTGCACAATTCTTTATTTGGAATAATTGATATTAATCTGCTATAAGTGTATGATTCAGACTGGTGTTAAGACATGTGGCAGTGGCCAAGCCAGACAGGCAGCAACAATTAATCTAAACTCTGCAGAATCGGGAATAAGCTTTGGTCTCTGCCTGAATACAGCTCAGTATACATAGGTAGCATTATACAGTACCACTCATTGCTGTAGCTGCAACTGTAGATACCACTTACTAATCAACAGCTCTGGGCCACATTTAGTGGTAAGTAGTCATTTATCATTTGTCCTACAGTATTTCATGCACTGTACATGCAGCAAGTCACAGATTAAATATTGGAGTTTTTTTCATAAACCCGGCATTGTTTTAGACTGACACTGTACAATTACTAAAAAGTATGTTTCTGTTGTGCTGCAAATTACTGCATTGAGGTGAAGTGTAATACTGTTTCTGTACTGTATCATTTAGCTAAGATTTTGTCCTAATGAGTAAAGAATTAAACTCACAGTCTCCTAATTCCAAGAGCTGTGAGAAACCAGTTCTTGTGATAATTTGTTTCTGTGAATGAATTCCATTGAATGACCAAAACCAACAACTATTACTTACTACCCAATTTATGTTTACTATGAAGTTTTATATATCTTATTATTCTTCAGTGCCCTAGAGTTTTATTGTTGTCTGAAAACTGTTAAAAACACATGGATGAACCACACTTTTGAACAAGGCTCCTTCCTTATCATGAACACACACTGTATTATTTTTGCTTTAATTTGAGTCAGTCCCACCTACACAGCTCTTACTGCTGGACCTTCTCACCAAAGCAGCAAATATATACATTGATTAGCCACATTATTAGCACCGAATCTGGTGCTTCTAATAAATGTATATAAAGTATTTATATGCAGCCCAAAATAGTCCCCAACAAATGCATTATGTTAAATTAGCAAACATAATTAAAATAAACTGTATTGTCAGTTTATTAATCCTTTTAAATCAGCTTGGGGATGTTTGCTAAAGGGAAAGAAGAAAAATGCTGCAATAAAGACAAAAACAAGTTTTGTTTCAGTCCTAATGAAGTGTTTTAAAATCAAGCAAATTTAGCTTTGGATACATTTTTACACCAATATCATTTTACAAACATTATTACAAATAACCATCCTCAGTATCATACTATTCCTTTATTGATTTACAGTACAGTTTGGGACATTCTCAGTTTTTGTAATGACATTGCCACAACTACATAAAACACTGTTGTGGAGCAGAGCAGAGTAGCGAGGGCGTGTGCTGGGTGGAGCAGAGTGGACTAATTTTGAATCCCATGTTAGTACTAGTTTATATTCCATATTTTAGCTTAAAGGTGCAGAAATTATTCTCTATTTAATAATTTCTTAAAGGAATAGCTAATGTACATACGATAGTTCTGCTCTTATTTCTGTGCAAGTAATATAAACTAGTTTCTAGCAGTTAGCTTAACTGCTGGAAACAGAGAGTATTTTATACAGTTATGTAAAGGGTATAAAACAAATGAAACATAACTAGTTAATTAGTTTTTTAAGCAATAACCAGATCCTGTTATCTTTGGACAGGCTTTATGCTAAGCTAAGCTAACCCTGCAAAGCTAAGCCAATGTGTACGTAAATCTGTTTCTAAATTGCTTTGTAAAGCAGGTGCAAACATGTTCTCAAGTTTGTCAACCATCAAAATATTGAGCTGCCCTGTAGGTTAATGGCTATATTGCCAAATAATGGCCTTATACAAAAAAAAAAGTCTTTAAAGAAACCTAATCTTTGCATTTTCGCCTATATTACAAAACAAAGTGATTATTTTAGCAGATGATCTTAGAACTCTCTTAAAAAATACAAATGTAGTCTTTGTAGTAAAAGATATGTTTACTGTGCTTTGGTGGCATCTGCTCATTTGTCCTCCGTTTACATTTCCTTCTTTGTCGTGCCAGTCATTCTGGCACTGACCGTGGAGGCTGCGACACCATCATTATGCCCATTTGCAGAGGCACCTTGGGAGCAAGGTTGTTAAGAACACTAATTCCAGTCAGCGAAGGGCTGTGTAGCTCTAATCTGTGTGCGGGAATTGGTAATCATGAGGTGGCACACCATCAAACACAGATTGCCATGTCAGATAGGATTAAAGATAGCATCGCTTTGATTGATATGTCTCTGTGTGCAGCTGATGGATGCTGATGTGACAGGAAGGGTATGATGACCTCCTGTACAAGAGACAGTTTCAGGCAAACAATCAGATTAGTTAAAGATGTATTGGTTTAAAATGTGTTGTGCTGCGCCGTGCTTCATGAAAAATGGAAATGACTGCCATCGTATTACCCTACAACAGCACTATAGTGGCAATTTCACCTTGTTTTACTTTTATGCGCTACTATGCAGCACTTTGATGAGTACCTTCTCAGACAGTTGGCATGCATTAGTAACCACCATGACACCCAATGCCTTTGTTATTCCTTGTAGTTTCAATAAAGCATGCTGTCCTGGGTTTTACTGGCAAATAACTGGACAAATAGATGACACAAAGGTTGGGCTGATGTTTGTGCATTGTGCAAGCAAACAAAAGGATATTTGGGACAACTCTGTGCAATACAGGTTCACGATTAAAATATTAATCATCTTGCCTCAGGACAACAAGTACATAAAGTGCATAAAAGACCACCCACAGTCTGCACTGAACAGAGGGAACACTGCTTCATGTTCATACTGTGTGTACCAGAACAATGTCTGCAATCCATTTGGCCATACCACTGATACCACTGTGCTGCTTGTTCTGTGAGGGCGAGAGCGGAAAGAGCTGCTTATGGAGTTTATTCCAAACATGAAACAGTGGCTAGAGAGGCTGAAGCCAGGGTAAATATTCGCGTTAAAAGGGTAAAGAGTTGTATCAAAGGCAAGGAGGAAGGGGTGAATAGCACTTTAAACATCTGCAGGTAGATACAATTATAAGTCAATTATAATATTTAATGTGCATTTTTAAACTGGAAGTTTTGACCAGACCGTAACATAGATATTTTTTGGTAAAATGTATTATTCACCAAGCTGCAGGCATACAACATATAGTGTTACAATGAACAATTCCCTCCAAAAGTATTGGCACAGCATGGCCAATTCATTTGTTCTAAAGATATTTGAAAACAAATAAAATTTCAGCTTTGATTTGATGTTTTTTAAATTTAGATACATTACACATGACTGTGTAAGCTACTGATATGTATTTGGTTTACTAACCATATTGATTACAACACATTTGGGTTTGGGTTATTAGTATTTGTATGACATGTAGTGTAAAACGTAAAGAGTGGTTCATCACATAGTCAGTATGGTCATGTGCATAATGTTACATTGTATTTTTCTTTTCTTTTTCAATCTGTTTCAGTTTTGAGCCCATTTTGTTACTGGAAAAAGCTTCAATAAAGAAGGGAAAAGCAGAAGAAACAGAGCTATTCCCGCATCTCCTGTGGTTGGCTTATGTCATTTTCAAGTTTGGGCAGTCGTCAGTCATCGAGAAGGAAGGCTTGCTCCTCAAAGAGTCAAAGCTGTTGGAGACCTTGTCCCATGGGAGAGCCCTCTTGGCAAGACTGTGGGTGGCGCACATCGTGACCTGAGAAAAAGCAAAGAGTTGATACTCCCAAACCTAATAAAAGATGAAGACAGCAAGGCATTAGGTATTGGGTATCTAGTTGATGAAGATAAGCTCTATATGATCATATCAGTCAACTTTTCAAAGAGGTAAGGAAAGATGTGGACAGGCCAAAACCTGCGACGAGAAGACGTAAAACCAAAGACACCAAACCCACTGACTAGATGAGAACTGCTCAGCCAAGTAGTGGGGCTCTATGGCCTAATAGGTCTGGCCCCACCTGCCAAGGAGAAAGGAGCTTTTCTTGTCAGGAAAACCTTTCAGAAAGCTGTGACAGGAGGACTGGCCCAAGACACATGGGATAAGCCACTCTCAGAAGGTCTGTGAGAGGAGGCCATCAAACTGTTTGAGGACTATGCAGAGCTTGGCCAGGTAAAGGCCCACAGAGGTCTCTCACCAACTGCATGGCAGGAAAAACCATGGGGAATTACATTCTCAGATGGGAGTGAAAAGTCATATGGAGAAGTCATGTATCTAAGGTGGCGAACACATGGAGGCACAGCTCTAAGTTGAGTCCAAGGCAAAGCTAGCACCACTGGACCAAAAAGGTGTTTGAGTCAGGGCTGAGCTTTGTGGTGCGGTTTTTGCAGCCAGACTCAGGAAATACTTTGAGAAGTACAGCTGCATGGGGATTGAGCAGTGGTTTCACTTAGTAGACAGCCGCACAATCCTGGGAGCAACTCAGCAAGATAGCTATGGCTACCAGGCCTTTTTTTGCCAACAGAGTTGGAGAGATCAAACAGGCTGGACCAGTTCAGGACTGGTGGTGGATTCCAGGCGATCTCAATATCGCCAATATTGTCACAAGTGGAGCAGCACCTAAAGACCCCAGGTAGAGACTGTGTGGCAAAGAGGACCAGAAAGTCTGCACCATACATACAGTAACTCTTTTTCTTGTAGTTGACTGGCCAAATTTAAAGTAGCCTATTGGAACAGATACTTAAAGTAAAGTAAATAAAATGTAATATTTGTTTGCAGTAACTGCATTGCGATGCCCTGACATAAAAATAAAGTTAAATTTCAATGCAGAACATGCAGATGCCTCTGCGCAGTAAATCACGACTACAGTAATAATGAATAGGGGCTTTGGGTACTGCAGCACCATTTGCAGTAATGTGAAGCCTCTGTGTTTTAGCCCAGCAAACTGTGAGGGATTTACCAAGACATTCCGAATCTGAATTAGACTCGCACATGCTTGGCTTGAGTGATGCTGCAATTAAAGAAAGATTAGTTTGCGGTTGGTAATGTAGCAGGTAAATGAAGAGAGAATCTGAAATCCACAGTTTGAACTCATGATTTAGTCACGGATGTTTTCATTTTTCTCTGCTGTTGTTCTACTTCAATCCATCTTTATTTAAACCCTTTTTTTTAAACATGGTTTGATTTGTTTTTAGTCTTGTTACCCTAAAGACAGCTGTGAGCGAACAAATGTTGGTGTTGCTGTGTTTCCTTTCTTTCTGTCATTTAAAGAGAGCCACTAATAGTTTTACTCACTAGCTGTCACTTTTCTCATTAGTTTGGATGTTAGACACACTATTTTAATTTCAGCGATAATATTCCAGGGTTACATCTCCCAACGTGCTGAACATTGATGGATGCTGACACTGTTGTCTTTGCTCTCTTTCGATGTGAATATTTATAATGTGCAACATATAAAATTCATAGCCCTTTCACTGCTGCCCTTGACCTGCTCAGAGGCTTTGAAGTCATTCTTCCTGCACTGACAGGGCCACCTCATCTCCTGTTGTATTTCATGAAGCACAGCAGAATATGGTAAAATCCATTTCAGAATTATCCCCATTGATAGAGGCATAAAATACTTCATATTTTATAGGTAGTACAAGCCTCCTAAAAATGTTTTCCACACAATTACTGCGGTTGATAGTGAAGTCTCACTTTGTGTTGAAAAGCATATTTTCTAAAATGTTCAACACCGCAATAACATGGCATTTCACATAAAACATGAGTGAAGCTGTGTAGTGTGTGACCACTGCTGCTGAATAATGAATAGCACAGCAACCAGTCATGCTTCCTGTGTCTGCTGCTGCTTTATCTCATGACTGTATTTGATCCTTTTTGCTTGACAGCACACTAAAGCTTGCAGGCAGCTGTTGGCTTCCTGTAGAAGATGTAAAGTTTGTGATAAGTTAACTGTGTTACTTGTCCTGCTGAACTGAAAGGAACAAGAACAAGCTGTTCTAGCCCATCAAGTTTACAGGCACATTACCTACTGTAGGAAGAGACATCCAGGGAAACAGCTGCTGCAGCAGTCCTTGGTGGAGCTGCCGACCGGTCCCACATTGGTTCACCGGTTCCCCATGTGGCCCCTGTGACATGCCATGCAAATCGAAATGGATGCCCCCAACTTTATGAACAAAAATTAATGTGAATTTTCTGCATTTTAAGCAGCCAGCGCAACAATACCACATGGCACCATATGGTATATGCACAGAGCCAAAAAAAGCGATTGGCAAATGTTAACACAGTCATTTGTGGGGTTTTATCCTGCACACAAAGTGGTGGAAGTGTGAAATAATTTAGAACTTGCAGCATACGTGCGGTGGAACAGGAAACAAATTTAATACGATAAAGTACAGCTTCTTTTGTATCTTCGGCCCACACGTCAAACAACGATACCCTTCTAGATAAAAAAAGCACGTAGCAATTTAGTTCTATTGATTTCATATGAGAAGGAAATAAAAGGTGACAAGCTTTCCCAATTGTCTGGCCATTCACACCTGATTATATATTTCTATCTAGAGTTTAAAATTGAGAAAAATATTAAGCAATTTGCATATTATGTAGCCTTCAATTCCTCCCTCTGAATGCTTTGGTGGGAAGCTGACTGATGAACTCGAAAGTAACAGAAAACTGATAATGGCTTTGCAGCGTATCATCAGAATCTGTAAAATTAAGGACGAGTGATGTTTACAGAAAGCAATCTGTTTGATGAGCGCTTCAAAATCAATTTCAAGCAACAAGGGTCAAAGCAGCCTCCCTTGATTTGACAATGGTTCTGTAGCATACTGCTCCCCAGCTAAATGGTGGTGGGCAGACGAATGCAATTACCCAGCATAAAACATTCCTGACTCCCTACTAATTATAAACCCTTGTGAATAATCACAATCCAATGCAATTAATGGAGGAACTCTTCAGCAGAACACTGCAGAGATCTGCACCTCGCCCTGATGCCACATTTTAATTTTACAGATTTCATAACGCCTATCCATATTTGAAATTAGAGTTATGAAATGTGACTGACCCTTTGTCGCCACCGGGGGAGGCCCTGATTGCAAATCTGTCCCATCTATAACTTTTGAAAAATGCCGCTACATGACGATTTTACACGGTTCAAAAAGCCCTAAAAAATTTGTATTAAATGCCATATCAGTGCATATAATAAGTAAAATAAATCAGTTCCAACTGGCTTCAGAATACTGGGTGAACTTTTTCTTGGGAGATTTTAAAAAGAAAAATCTGATCCAAAATATCACTTCCAAAGGAGGACTGTGGTTTCACAGATAGTACGTTCTTGCCTATAACAAGTCCATTTGAGAAAATATACATCTTTGTTAATGGGATAGGATATAAGGTAAGTCATTTTGTTTATTTTGTTTGCCACAACAATACTTTTTTATAAAATTGGGATTTGTGACTTGACATTTGGGACTTGGGATTTGTAAAATAAAATTACTTAATAGGATGGAGATGTTTTGTATTGCAAATGTCTGTGTTTCACACTCTCAATAGAGCACCGGCACACAGCCGGAAGTAATAAAACTGGAATGTTTTACCAGTTCTAAAAAGGTCATGAAAGTGTGATAACTGAAACCAAACAGAGCCTGAGCGGATGGTTTTTATTCTAAAGGTAAAATCTGAATTCATATTTACTGCAATTCCGTGGTCTACGCTTGTTAAATAAAAGCAGTGTGTTACAGATGTACAGTACATCGTGTTAGAACACACCAATAACTTAACATTATGCTAATATACAGTTTGACAATATCCACACTGACCCCAGAAGTTTTTTTTTTAAATAAAAAAAAAACAAACAATAATGTGAGGTAATACATGAGAGGCACAAGGTGGGGCTACTAGTCCACCGTCCATTCCAGCTGTTTCAGTATTTCTGTAAGGGTCAGCAATGTTTTATCTATTGGGTTTTGCAATAAGGCATTAAATGTATTTGGAATCAAAGTGAATAATGAAGTTTCATGGCTTCATATTCAAACTAGCGCTAATCATTTTGACCTGTGCTCTTGCTTGTTGCAACAAAAATGCAACGAGCTACAAATGAGTACTATAGTGACTTGAAGCCAATAACAAGAAACGATGAGACTGTCAATATTCCATATTCAATATTTAACCAAGGCACTGTGAGTTACATTTGCGGCATTTTAGGTGTATATGTGAGGCAGGATAGATTAGTTTTGAATTTTTTTTTTTTTTTGCAATGGAAACCCTCCAAATATTTCATCTCCAGGGTGATTTTTTTCAGTAGTTCAGTAGTGGTTGTGATGAATATGAGAATGCTGAGGCAATACCTTGGGGTTATATTTATGACATTTTGTGCTGCCATCCTGCCCTTTTGACTGAACTTGAGTCATGTGTGGGGGTCATTGAGGGCACATGCTGCACATGAAAGAGTAAGGAGAAGAGTCAGGAGCATTAAATACACACAAACAATCTCAATGTATCACTGTGTATGCTTGCATGTGTGTGTGTCTGTCTTTGTGTTTTTTGCTTTATTTTAAATAATTTTTAAAACTGCAGGGCCAGAAATGACCCATAGATGATCTCTACCCCATACAGCTTTAATGGAAATATGAACAAACACAATGTTTCACTGTATGGGCCACCATTTTTAAAATGAAAAATAAATGGGGTGGGGAGCTTCTCAGCTGTTAAAATTGTAGCAGACAAAACAAGGGTTAATCATTACTCCTCACAATTTCCATGTTACTGTTTGCCAGGTGTTAGGTCTTCAAGCTAATAAAAGGAGCGACTCACCCCACGAACTGTCATTAGGTTGAAGAAACAAATGAATAGCAGCCCCTGATTATATTCTCTCAATGACATAAATCCTGAACGTGCAGCAAATCCTCATTTCTGTTTTTAAGTATTGTAGGAACCGAATCCATCATGCTCTGGAACGTAAAGGATCCTGATAACTCAAAATGTCACTTTAACCGTGTGTGTCCTCACCTCCTCTGCTATCTTCATCCACTACCATTTGTCTCTTTAATAAATGCTTGACACATTACAGCACAGGACATAAATGTGAAAAAGTGCGATAGTTTCATTTGAAAAATGTACCTTCGTAGATGTAGCCTGTATGAAATAATCCTGGTATTGTTTTAATTGAACAGACTCTTCCTGTTACATATATTACACCAATATGTGAACAGAATCTAAAATTATACTTACTGACCATTTAGGAATAAATGAAGAAAAAACTAGGATCAAAACAGCACTAGCACCTCATGATATCTCAGACCAGAGGTCTTATCAATTTTGCAGGTCTGTAACCATTGGGTCCAAATGGCAATAAAAAACTAGTGACAGTATTTGATCAAAGTTGGGGGGTTGTAAGGCAAAAGGCTTCTCATATGGGACTCTGCCCCTTGAGCCAAGATTGAGGGTCTGATAAGAACCTGACTCCAGGCAGCTCACTGCAAAATGTATTAACGTACTGTGTCATTACTTCATATTGGGCCCGGTATGCCCTGCATCTGGAGAGCTACAGAGGAGAAAATGGAGTTAGAGCTTACGTCTTATTGCAACCGATATTCACCCTCCCCACATTACAGTGGGAGACAATACTGTGACCTTTGACCCATGGGAGTGAGGGAGGAGTCACAAACAGAAATGACTGAAAGAGAAATTGAACGACTGTTGAGTAAACAAAGTCAAAGTGCAGAAAAATGAACACAATTCTCTTCAGGTGGTGTATTTTGACCCCTTTGCAGATTGTAAAGCCACAAAGAAACCACTGCACTTACTTATACAAGTTTTTCCTTGAGAAATAAAGATGTCAGCTTTCTGTGTTAACGAACGTTACTCACTAAATGCACTGTGTGTTACTGATGTGTAAAGTGTTGAGTGTTTTTTCTTTGTCATAAAACATTTTCACAGATTTTTTTTTTTCAATTTTTATTTGTTAAATGTTTGCTTGCCTGCAGTCTTTTCTACTGCTACTTTACTGCACGATACATACTTGTAAATGAAAATAAAACACAGTTAAGAGTTCAAAAACTGCATTTTTTTCATATTAAATTTGAATGAGGGGGTGGGAGAATTTTAACCATGTAAACTCTTGGTTTTATTATTATCTTATGTTAGAATATGTATATTGTTTCCTGCATGTTTGCCTCATATGCATGTAACATGACGGGTTTGTTTACCTTTGAATATTTTTCATTTCATTTCATTTTGCTTCATGAGAAAGAACAGCAGAAACACAAATATTTTCCCCATAAGATGATGGTAAAATGTGGTTTGATCTTGGACTTCTTCTTCTACCAAATGAACAAATTTTTCTCGAAGCTTGAACTAAAAAAAAAAACTTCTGTCATTTTTCCAGCAGATTTAACAGCAGGCATGAAGTTTTATACTATACTATGTAAATGCAAATGTTATCAGTGTCTTGAGTTTGATTTAGTTTCTGTCGTAGTACAATGTAAAATAGTGCAAAAGTTTTTGTCCATTTTCAGTCAATTGATTTAGTTCTAGTCTACATACAGTCAACAACTACTAGAAATATTTTAGTCTAGCTTGCAAAATAACACCAACATGGACATGCTACTGACAGTGGCAACTGATGTCGAGCAGTTTTCACCTGATGGTGACACTAGATAAAAGCATCACTAAATTGAGTAGAAATAAAACACTGAGTGCAAAGTGCAATGGACCCACGGACAAATGTTGCATAGCTAAAACCACTATGTATATAATGTGATATCATTCAGGATCATTTTTAATAAGGCACACTCACATTCCTTTTCCTATTGACAATGTATACAACCACCACCAAAGTGCAAATATATTAAACAAGTTTAAGCAAATCCATGATATCATGACTAAACATAACCATCTTTATTTAGTGGCTAAACCTGTTTGTGGCTAAACCTAAACAAACTGCTGTGTTTGCATTTGTTATGCAATTGTACAGTAAGAGACAGCATCCCCCATTTTGGTTCCTGCTACTAAAAGGTGTGTCATTTCCACAGACATCTGCCTTCCTGTGTGGTGGCACTATTTCAACAGCCGCTTTTGTGGGTTGGAGGTCTTCTTGCCATTCACTGACCTCTGCAGTCACCGCACATACTTTGAAAAATGCAGAGCACACCACAATTAATCCATCCGTCTATTATTTTTACCCCTTATCCTCATCAGAGTTGCAAGGGGGCTGGGGCCTATCCTAGCTATTAGTGGGTGAGAGATGGGGTAAAACACTTGGACAGGTCTCCAGTCTGTCTCAGGGCAAACACAGACAGACAACCATTCACACCTACAGGCAGCTTAGAGTCACTACGCTCACTAATGAGTCAGACCTAACATACACCTGTTGAGGAATACAGGTTAATAAATGCATTAATAGGGATGCTGCTAAACAAATGCACTGTTTGTGAAACAACACTTTAGCATTTCTGTATTAATTTATAGCTGTTTATTAAAGGTAAATTGTTCACAATAATACCTTTGTGTGGTAAATGCCACTTGGATTCAGCATGCAGTGAGTAGTACAATACTTCATTAAACATCCACTTATGGCAAGTTATTGCTCAGATTCTTGTAATGTGCTGTATAATTTTCTTTTTTATTCTCCGTCTCTGGCTGGTGACTTGACTCACAGTGCCCTCTTAGATAGCACTTGCGTTTAAGCCTGCACTTTAGTTGACTCTGTTTCGAATGGCTGAGCAGCGTCTTGCCCTTGCTGAGTTCCACTAACTAGGAAATGCAAAATTCTAGGCTCAGTGCACAGGCCAAGGGGCTTAGACGGAGCTCTGGGGAGTAGGGTTACTCTCAAGTAAGAATTGTGACTGGATGTAACAAGTCAGGATGAGGCCTCTGAGGGTTTGGGGAGAAAATCTGGCAAATAAAAAAAAAGAGTGAAAGGAAAAGAGGGTCAGAAGGTTTTTTGGGATATAATATATTGGACTTGGCTATCTTACAAAAAAAAAATATATATATATAGACAATATTTTACTAAAGAACTTCACTGTTTGGTGATGAGTCATAGTGAGCAACATGACCTCCTTCATTGTTGTATTTTCTCAATCAACTGACTTGAATACCCACCCCTGTGCAACAACCATCAAAATGTTACAAAAACACTATCTTACAGTAAAAGTATTATTCCCAGGTTAAAGAAATATTCTTCGTGTTTTTATTTTTGTTCTTGAAAGAATGCTGTTCATTCCAGATTCCAGATTGGTTCCCAAATATTCGTCCAACTTTCATGTCAACAGAGGCCATTTATCTTTTCCCTTTCACATGACCAACAGGATCCGTTGTTGCAAGAGTGCCCCCACGTGTCTATTGTATCTTCCCACAAAATATAGCCTACTTCAGTGTTTTTCATTGTTTAGGGTGAAATATTGTTTGGATAACTACTGTGAAAACATAGCACATTGTTTAAAGTTTGGCACAAAGACATCTGCGTTCAGGGCAGGTATTAAATATCCATAGTTTGTGTCAGCAAAAATGTCACATGATTTGTGACATGTTACACTACAACAAAAGCAGTAGTTTAACACTGGACTCAAATTTCTGTCTCCTGTGGAAAAGTCCTGTGCTTTGAACTTTTGTGGTATAAATACTAGATTTAACCACACAGTACTAAATGACACAAACATCTAGTCGTCATGAGTCATGAACTGCTGTACAGAAAGTCCTTCGTCTTGTTAAGTTTAGACAAGAAAAGAACTTTTGTCAAGTTCAGAGAAAAATTGTGATTTTCTCCAAAACCAAATAAACTAATTGTGTCAGAAGTCATCCATCCATTATCTTTAACTGCTATCCTGTTTAAGGATGGGGGGAGCCTATCCCCGCTGTCATAGGGTTAGAGGGACTCTATCACAGACAGACAACCATTAACACTTAAATTCACACCTATGGGCAAGAGAGTCTCCAAATAACCCAACATGCATGTCTTCGGACTGTGGGAGGATACCGGAGTACCAGGAGGAAACACACGCAAACACGGGGAAAACATGCAAACTCCACACAGAAAAGCCACAGCCAGGAGGGATTCTAACCTGGGACATTCTGTCTGTGAGGTGGCAGAGCTACCCACTCCACCACTGTGCTGGTAGAGCCTGAAGTCATTCTTAACTTTTCTATATTAAGCTAGACCCCAATATTTCCTGAGCGAGCCACACTCTTCAGATATTTATTTGTAAAAAAATTATTATTACGAAAAACATTTTATTTTCACTTGACAATTATGTAGCACTTTGTGTTGGTCTATCACATAAAATCCCAATAAAATACATTTACGATTGTGGTTGTAACGTGACAAAACTTTATTGTTGTCATTGAGCACATGTACAGTGCCTTGCAAAAGTACTGATTCCCCTTGAACTTTGTAAAGATCCTTGTTTTTCAAATATTTACATTTTCAAGTGTTTCATATCTTGTTGGGGGTTTTAAATTGCTAAATGTGTTGGTTTGCTGATGTTCACCTTTTTAAATTTGTTATTAAACCGAAATTCATTGAGTTTGGTTACTTATTGCTTTAACGCTCTTAATTGTCCATATTTGGTAAGAATTCCATTATTGTTTCAGTTGGTTTGACCATCTTCAAAAATAATGAAAAAGACACTAATACACAGACTATATACGGAAATACTGGAAAATAGAATCAGATTTATTGCTTGCTCACTTCATGTTCACGTTTGGAATTTTAAACATGATCATAGTTCACTTTCTAGGCCACTGGGACTGAATCTGAGAAGAAGAAATGGAAAACCGGCACTTGCACATCTGTCATCAACACAGTGTGGGGCCCTTGAGCAAAGCTTGTAACCCCAACCGCTCTAATGGACCTGCTCATTTCAGACTGAGGTTGTAAATGTGTGTGTGTGTAACTGTGTAATTCATGTAAATGAGGCTGCCTCTCAGTTTCATAATTCTTAATAAAATAAAGATTTGTTTTACTTTTTTTGCACTTTCTTATCCACGTTGCTACAGTGTATAAATACATGGATTCGTCTTCCTGAAGTCCTAAAAGCAGACCCCAAAAAATGCATCACTGAAAATGCTGGTTACTAGGACGTCACTCCTCTTCTGAGATGCTCAATAAACATCATCCATGAGCAGAATAGAAGCATGTGGGTGGATTTCATCCCACTGCGAACACATATTCCCTCCTCTGGATCCTTGTTTGCAACAAATAAATGGCTACCAACATTTGGGACCTTCTCTCTTCTCTGGTTGCAAGGCACAAATGAAGACAAACGCAGCATGACATGTACTGTATCAGCTCTCAAAGCTGTCACCCCTGTGATCACGTTACCATCCTTTGGCAGAGGATCAGAGTGCTACTTTGCTGTTTGTGTAAGGTGGGTTTGATGTTGCATATCATACACACTTGAACAGCTTTGCTCCCCCCCCCCCATACATCACAGCCATGGGGCATTTGCTGTGAAACATGAACGCATAGAGGAGTCTGTTCAGTTTAGTTAGGAGAGAGATTTTCTTGTGTCAGGTGATGGATATATGAGGAATGATTCAGAACAGCAGGGATGAGCAGGGCCTTCAGCTGGAAGGTAATTTTACTTTTGATTCCTCATCTTGCTATGTTTTCCAATGTAGGTGGAAACTGCAAAGCTATACAAGTACTTTCATTGTTAAAGTTTTTCACCTGTGTTGCAGAAGTTTTACTGCTTTTTCTGAAATTGTACAGGAAATCAAGTGAAAGCATTTAATGCGACCTAAATACTGAATTTAGAAAGAATCTCCGATCTCAAAGGGAAAACAGACATCTACAAATAATATTAATTAATTAGAAATATAAAACATATGTGTTCAACCCCTTTAAGTCAGTTTTGAATACATGTTTGAAAAGGTTTTCTTCTCAGTAAAACTGCTCAAACTCTGTCATGCTCTATAATTCAGTGCTATTGCCGACTGTGCCTTTATATTTTGCTACATTAATTTTACCCTCCACTCATCTTTGAGGACCTGCCACAGGGAAGTGTCTACAAAGGATCCAGCCATCACTATTTATGTGCAGCTTTTGGTTTTGTGTGGACTCATCAGTCGGCACAACCTTCTTCCTGTTGATTCTTCCACGTCTTCTGACAAACTCTTCTGTCCGAGGTGTACTGGGAGCCCAGTGGCAACTGGAATGGGTTCCAGCACCCTAAGAACCTTAACAGGACCAACGGTTAAGATAATGGATGGAGGGATGTTATTGTTATATGTCAGTTACTGTGTATGAATGCGATTACCAACTTCTGTCTTTTCTCCTTACCTCAACACATCATCCAGCTGCCAAACTCCTCCCGTCAATGTTTCTTGTGCCTATGACTGTACGTATAAAAAATAAAGGAAGGCAGAATAATGTTTAAATACTGGAAGTCATGGTTAAAGAATTTTTATTAGCCTAATTTATTGATTCTAAATATTGATTTCAATTTTACCGTAACATACATTTACCTTCATGTAACCATGACTGGGTCTGACATAATGTGTTTTTTCCTCTCTCTTTCTGTTGTCATGTGGCTTATACTATAAATCAGCGTGAATTAATTAGACTACATGTCATGTAATTTCTACTTTCCAGGCTTTTAGATGTCCTGGGGCTTCTTTCCATTTATACTGTTCTTGGTCAATGCAGTCATATTCATTTCCATACATACAAGACATCAGAAGCAATCTTGTGGGGGTTTGGAAAAAGGTTGGCAAAGTCTTTCTTAGATCTTGTCAAGTCTACAAAAGATTTGTTGTATTGGCAGTCTTGTGAAGGTGTCCTGTCTTGGTTCTTACTCATTTCTGTGTGTTTCCTAGAACTTTACTTTGATGGGTTTAATCTACTGATGCTACATTTTTGGATTGAGACACTTTGCTCTGTAAGGAAACAAAGGTTTCCCAGGAAAACCTTAAATGCAGCATGCTGTATGTCTTTCTATTATTGCAATATACACGTCTACATTATTGGTACAGTACTTTCATGTATATGCAAGTACCATTTTAGTCATATTTTGCAATTTTTTTTTGACTGTGTTGCAGGCATCAAATTTATATATTTACAAAAAGGCAGTATAATCGGTAAAAATCTTTTCTTTGTATTAAAACATAAAACATTAAAGTTAAAAATTAATGTCCATTTCAACATTAAAAATTAAAACATAAAAGAAATTCCACCTGCATGTGGATTTTTTGATTCAATGGATGAGACAAGTGTAGTGGGTTGATCAGAGGTTTGGTATTTGAAAGTCTAATGATGAAAGACTGAACTTGAAGCTGTAAATATGATCAGATGTTTATTCACAACTGGGATAATTATACCGTAATCCTGGATGTATTATCATGTTCTTTTGCTTTAGAAATATTTCGCACAAGGTTAAAGATACACAGCTTTTCAAATTTTCATCCTTTCCTCCAGGCCATTTCTGATCTGCAAAAGTAAATCCATCACAGCTGGACATGCTCTTGATTGGCTCCCCTGAAATATTTCAAATTTAGGCTAATTTGCAGTTTGGAGCAGTGGGTTTACCTCACTGGAATCAACTCTTCTGGCAGGTGTCAGCAGAAAGACCATTCTGACAGTAAAAAAAAAAAAAAAAGTTTTTGACAAGGAATAAAATGAAGCTAGATTATTAATCTTTGTGTTATTTCAAAGTAAGGATTAAATCTAATATCCTATTCTGTATAATTACAGGCCACAATGCCAGAGCTCAGGCCAGGACACAAGTCACCTCACCTTACTCTCTAATTAATTAACCATTAATTAACTCAATACACAACCACCTCTCCTCCCAGTCTTTTGTCTTCGAGTGAGGTTTTCTTCAGCTGAAGCAACTGTAAAACCAAGGAATTTTCCAAACAAGCACTGTTAGCCTCCCAACCTCAAAGCACATAAACTGTGTCCACACATTGGTACAACAGTAAAAATTCTGGTGGACACATGCTCTCAGCCGCTGCTGGTGCCAACTCTCATCTATGAGAGTCAAAGTCAGTGCAGAGAACGTAGCATATGCACAACTGTGGTTTGCCAACAAATAGCATCTGGTGGTCCCCACACCAAGCAAGGTCTTCAGCTCTACAACATCCCAATTTAAGTTCTGTTACTCTAAATGGTCTGTAGGTGTGAAAGTGAGTGTGAATGGTTGTTTGTCTGTTTATGTCTCTCTGTGCTGGCCCTGAAATAGACTGGAGACCTGTCCAGGCTGTACCCCACCCCTTACCCAATGACAGATTTAGTCACACCTGTAGTTACCGATTGTAACCGGAAAATATGGTTTATTACTACAGCAAACTCATTAAAAAGCTACTTAGTCAGAAATGTAACTGACAAATAGCTGGTATTTGTTTACAATTCATCAAAGCAAACTCCATTTGTGTTAATAAAGCTACACTAACAATTTGTAAGCTAATTACAACAAGGATCTGAATTGGACTTTTGTTACTATGCTGGGGAGCTGAAGGTTCGCAGCCTGTCGTCTACATGGAAAGTGTAGCATCAGCTGCTTTAGAGTGTGTGTGTGTGTGTGTGTGTGGGGGGGGGGGGGGGGGGAGACTGTTTGAAAAGTGCTCACAGCCCAATCCCTCTGCTTATCTGTATAAAGCACAGGAAAACTGTAAAGTAAAAAAACAGGTTTGGGATCTGGTTACATACATTAAAGATAAATGAGGCCAGTATTACATGAAATGTTCTGTTCAAATATTATGCATATACCTTTTTTCTCCTGCACATAAACAGAAAAATAAGCAGCTAACATCAAAACTTTAAACCATGTGCACACAGTTTTCAAGAATCAGCGGGGATTAATATACACTGGATCTTCGGATGTTTAATAGAGAACATCTATATGTTTTTTTGTTACATGTGGCACACTGCTGTAGCCAATCACAATGCTACAAACACAGGCCACAGCTGTGACTCTAATTGTCATTTGTGATTAAACCTCGCCGAATAAAATACATCCAGCAAACATCCAGAGTTTCCTCCTTCAAATGAGCAGTGGAGCAGCCAAATGTGTCAAAATGCAAACTGGGGTTTCTATTTCAATTCATATCCAATTGTGAGACAGAAAATGTGGATTGTTGATTAATAAGACTGCAAACATTAAAATTAAATATCATTTATCTAAACATAATAAAAATATGTTGAAGAGCAAAACAGAAATATTAAAAATATATTTATACACAGTGTGTGTCCAACTTTTTAAAATATACTTATCTGTGTAAAACATCCAGTTTGGCTGAAAACATACACATAAACATAAAACATGATATTTTTACTATAAAGCCTTAATCATGTTTGTTAAATTACCTTCTATGTAACCAAACTTACAGACACGGTTAAGATGTCCAAAAGACAAAATTTTTAATTTGTGCTATTAAGTTTTGCTTCAGATTCCAACTCCAGTGAATAAGGTTGAATGCTGGCAGAGTGATGTGCAGCATGGGGTCTGAGCCTTCTCCAGTAAAGCAGTTTTGGGCTCTTGGGGGGGTTGAGTGCCTACGAGCGGACACTGAGGCAAGGAAAGAGCCATTGATGAAGACAATGAAAGGTCCGAATGTGTGCAGTGATTGGAAAAAGTAGAGGAAGTCAGTTGTAGAACAGGAAAGAAGCTGGTTCAGAGAGGCCTCAATGAATCTGGACCAGTCACATTATTGAACTGCAGAGTAAACGTCCAAAACATTGCTGAAAGGCTTTCAGTATAGACATGCTGTCCAGGTGTAATAAGATTGCTGCTGATTTAACCATTTTGGGCCACCTATAGTAATGAGGGGGCACCAAGATATGTTTCTTAGTAGTTTCCTGGCCTGATAGTTACCTGATATATTTCAGTAAGTTCAGCAAGTAAGTTACTTGTGTCCAGTGTTATAACAATAGTTAGTTTCATGCAAACATTATGCTGTAATATGATCTATGTCATTGCAAATCATTATGAACAAAATAAAGCTTAAAATGGCCAATAAATAAGCTACTCTGACAAAAATAAATAGCTACTCTGAAATGAATAATATGGCTGATAAGTGTTTAGATAATGTTCATAGCTATAAATCTACTTGCTCCACTCAATTACATTCACACCTTTCATTTTATGTTATAGCAGCGACAAACAAAGTAATCAGTTTTGTTTTTTGTTTTTTTTTTGCTTCAGTTGCAGTGATTTTTACAGTGGGTGAAATACTACTTATTACGACTACGTAAATACTACTTATAGCACAGTAAGCTTGTTCATGCTAAGGTTGTCTGTGTTAATCCTTTCCACACTGTCATTATATAAAAGGTTCACACTGTCATCATCTCTTGGTGTAGACAGAAAAAAATTATTCAAATAAAGTTTGTTTATAAAATGTGATCAGAACAATTTCTGTAAAACACCCAAATGAAAAGTATCCTAACGATATTAGAATCATACAGACATAAGAATGAATATGGCTAAAACAAAATACTATAATAAAACAGAAGGACTAATGTGCAAATAAAATAACTGACAGATGTCTATGCATGTTGCAGAGCGGAAGTTAACTTTAGTTAAATTGGAAAATCATATCTGTCATAAAATATTCTCAGAACTCAGACCCTGAGGCATGCCAGTGGACATCTTCCCTAGGGCACCAAAATGTCCAGAAATGGCCCTGAGCACATTACTACTGTATGTAGAATCATTTTTGAGCCTATAAATTTCCTGTGATTGTGTCCAAAAAAAAAAAAAAAAGCAGCATGCTGCTTCTTTTACCTGTGAATCCAGTTTCTTGATTCACAACACCAGAAGGACAAAGTTGGCACCAAAGTGTTAAGAAGCTGAAATCCCATATCGAACAAAAATACGAAAAATATTTTTTCAAATAAAGTAATTATTCTTCTCTGTATGGAAAAGGCTTAGTGTTGAAAGATGCTGCATAAGAGTGGGGAGATTGGCTCTGGTCACATGTTCTTGAGCAAGACACTGAACCCCAACTTAGTTGCTCCCGGTAGAGTTGGGCAGCTGAAATCGGTGTGAGAGTGAAAATGTCAAACCAACTTTATTTATAAAAGCACGTTCAAAAAAACTGCAAAAACTGACCAAAGTGCTTAACAATTTAAAATGGTAAAACCACAATAAATACAAACCATTTATAAAAATAGTACAGTCACATACTCATACCGGGTCAAAACCCAGGGAGAAAAAGTCAGTATTTAGCTTTGATTCAAAAATAGACAGTGAGGAGGCCTGGATTCCACTAATTGGGGCCTGCAACAGCAAATGCGCCGTCTCCCCTGAGCTTCCGCCGTGTCCTCGGCACATCCAGGAGCAGCTGGTCAGCAGACCTGAGTGACATTGAGGGGGATTGCACATATAGCAAATCAGAGAGGTAGGCCAGAGTAAGACCATTTAAGGATTTAAGAACAAAAGAATTTTAAAATGAACTATGATGGACAAGCAGCCAGTCCAGCGATGCTAAAACTGGGGTGATGTGATCTCTCTCTCTCTTCCTTGTTCCAGTTAACAAACATGCAGCTGCATTTTGTACCAACTGAAGACGGGACAGGGACAAGTAAGAGACACCAAAATACATATAATTACAGTAATTACAGAGTTGTGACAAAAGCATGGATTACTGTCTCAAAGTGTTTTTTTGACAAGGTGATTTATCTTTGGCCAATTGTCTTAAATGAAAGAAGCTGGATTTCACCACTGCACTAACCTGCCTGTCCAAGCTAAAACCACTGTCCATCTTAACACCCTAATTTGTGACAGTAGGTTTAACTAATTGTGTCAAAGGGCCCAGGTCTACAAGAGGGGGCTGCTGGTGCTTGGATCAAAGACAACAACCTGTCTTTTTTTTTTTTTTATTATTAAAATTGAGGAAATTAAGAGCCATCCAGGCTCGTAATTCCTCAAGACACTCCATCAGTGAGCTTATGGAATAGGCACCTTCTGTCTCAGTGGCACATATATCTGGGTGTCATCTGCATAACAGTGCAAAGGACATTTATGCTTTCTAAGAATGGAGCCAAGGGGGAGCAGATAGAGGGAAAAAAGCAGAGGCCCAAGAATTGAGCCCTGTGGAACCCCATACACACAAGGAACAGAACATTATCAATTTGTAAGAGTTCTCTCTGCCAACTATGACTTAAACCACTCCAGAGCAGTTCCACGGATGCCTATCCATTGCTCTAAACGAGAAATCAAAATGCTATGATCTACTGTGCCAAAGGCAGCAGTAAGATCCAGTAGCACCAAGACCAGAGTCCCCAGCGTCTGTAGCTAAGAGGATGTAATTTAAAACCCTACGTAGTGCCGATTCAGTGTTGTAAAGCAATTTCAAGTCAGACTGCAAAAACTCAAAAACGCTGTTTTCCTCCAAAAACTCCTTCAATTGGACATATACCATTTTCTCCAGAATTTTGACGAAAAGGGAAGTTTAGAAATGGGCCTAAAATTGGACAACACAGAGGGATCCAGGCCTGGCTTTTTAAATCCGTGGCTGCACTGTAGCATGTTTGCAGTGACTTGGGAAGACACCAGAGGCAAGGCTGCTGTTAATAACACCAAGCATAGAAGCCCCCAGAGTAGTGATAACCTCTTTAAAAAAAAAAAAAACTGGTGGAACCGCATCAGTGGGGGAACCTGAGGGCTTCAGATGTCTAACAGTCTCATATAAAATAGACAAAGTCACAGGCTCAAACTAGTAAAAGTTACAGGGCACAACACAGACACTGAAGGGTCAGAAGCAGGTGGTGATTTGAGAGCCCTCACATTATTCACCCTATTCACAAGAACACTTTTCACAGGGGCATTAAGAAAAACATCTATGATGTTAAACAGAACACAGGGCTTCTTACAGTTTGACAGGATGATACTGGACAGGTTTTCCCTTTTTGCCTCTTTTACAATAGCCTGATAACGACGCAAGCAGTCCTTTAAAATTTGGAATGACACCTGTAGCTTGTCCTTCTTCCACTTTCCTTCAGCTTTTCAGCACCCACGTCTAACAGCGCGAGTTGTATGATTCAGCCACGGCACCAGGCTGCCTGGATTTTAACAGAGCCACGGCATCTAGTGCCGTCTGGCAGGTGGAATGAAACAAGGAGCTGAGCTCGTCTGTATCGGAACACAGACTCAGGAGTGATCTTCTTTTGATGAGAAAAAAGGCAGAGAACTTAGCGGCAGTGGAAGCGTTAATAATACGGACGCACCGAGCAGGAGCGAGGCTTAAAAGTGTTAAAGGCCAGCGTAATGTCAAATAATACAGGCATATGATCAGAAAACACTGCATCACAAATCCTCAAGTTGGAAACAGATAGACCATAAGTTAAAACCAGGTCAAGAGTATGTCCATGCTCTTCTGTGGGTTTCAAAATGTGCTGAAGAAATTTAAAAGTCAATAAGGCTTCAAAAGTCCTTGGACATTGTTTTGTTTTGACAGCACACATTTACATTAAAATCTCCAACGATAAGAACTCGATCAATAAGTGAATGAGAAGCAGTGTAAAACACTTTGAGTTCTAACAATAGGTAGATAGGTGCCACACACACACAAACACACACAGTAAGACCATTTAGTGCTAAGTATGTCCGTCCAAAATATTGTTTAACACGTTGCTGCCTTCAAAGTGAGCAAATAATTTAACAAAATTTGGTTTGTTATCTTTGTATAAATTACAATCTTTAACACTAAATCACAACTTTTCTGCAGATGGAGTTAGTGGCTTTTACGTAGAGATATGGCAAGTATTAAACCAACATTATAGAGTCTCAAACATTCAGTCCTGCAGCTTCTATAAGAATAATTCTGATATTTCCAGAGTATAAAACAAACAAACTAAACAAAATACAAAAAAAAAAAAGTGCTGACCAGTTCTGCAAAAACTAAGACAATACATCAACACGTGTGCTGCATGAAAAATAGAATTACTCACTAGTGTTCTCTTTGGCCTGCAAAAGGAACCAAATGTCAGGCCAAATATTCCTCAAAAAGAAACAAACTGAGTAATTATTGAAGCACTGGGAACAGATTTAGTATTAGGTTTTGGAGGACCCAAGTAAAGAAGCAGCAAGGGGAGGTTCCAAACTAAAAGGGGTTTATTAAAAGGCATTAGGAGGGAAAACAGCTGAAATCCACTCCATTAGGAGGACAGGAAGAAAAAAAAGGGTAAGAACTACAAAACACAGTTAATCAGAACATTAACTTAAAAACTTAAGAAAGGGAAGATAAATTAAATTGTGACTGATGGGGGAGCAGGGAAACTTCCCATCTATCTACCAACATACATGTGAATACACTAAACCAAAAGAGATGTGCATATAGAAATCGACAGAACAGTAAGGGGACAAGTAATGATTACCTAGTAATTAAACAGAGGGAGACAAACAATGAACACAAATAACCAAACCTCAGACCAAAATGGCATAAATAGAGTCCAGACACGGGGAACAGGCAGAACAGAGAAACAGAAGTCTAAACAGGGGAAAAAATTTTGGAGGCTTGCTGTGCAGGAGTATGCAACACAACATCAAAGAAGAACTGGAAGGTAACTGAGGGGAAAGCCGGGTTTAAAAGGTGAAAATAATCAGGGGCTGATGATGGGTAGTACAGAGAACTTAGAAGCTGGATATAGGCTGAGGGGCTACAAAATAAAAGTTTGGAACAGGAAGTAAAGCTCGTGGAAACAGGGACAGAATTGGACAAGCGGTGGCAGGTTTAGGCCCTGAAACCAATCAACAACGCAGAGATCAGTGGCTTTGCTGATGAGGCAGCACAAGGTACAAAGGCTGCGGTGTGGTACTGTGCTGCTCTATTGGTTAATACCTAGTGTTTGAACACACATTATATTAGGCTGTGGAAACCGGATTTTAATGCTACGGTCTAGTCTCATAACTTCACAGGGTGCACGAGCTATGTAGGGGTCAGCCTTTCAACGTGCAGCTGTAATCATCATGGAACCCAGTAACCATCTGATAAGACAAACCAAGAGGATTTTGATCTGTTCTTCATCTTATCTGCTCTGGCACTGAAGTGTTGGCATTCTGTTTGAAGTCTGAACAGCAAGGCTTGCCGTGGAGTTAATTGTTGCCACCGATATTGTCAAACAGCCCTGGAGAAGGCGTTCATTAGCTGAGGCCTAAAATCACTGAGGCACGCGGGCACTGCGTATCTGTAAGCATGTTGTGGGTAGATAGCACTTAGAGATCAGGCTGCTATCTCGAGCTCCCTGGGCCACTCCAGAACGATGATAATCAAACATTTAATCAACCAGGTCTCTTGAAGATGTGAGATTAAATGATCCAGATAAGTGCACAAGCATTGTGGCAACTGGAGAGCAGACAAAAAGAACATGAGCAGCTGTGCCGGAAAGTGGGATTCTTAGAGAAAAGCTGTCTGTCGAGGTGGCACTAGCTTTATGCTGATGCTAAAGCTTATATTTCTATATGTATAAAAATGCTGTCCATTATGAAAACAGTTGGTGCTTTAGTCTTAACGTGTAGTGCCACAGAATTTTTGTATTGTAGTTACAAAAATCTATATGTTTTTTCATGTATAAGGATTAAAAATTTCTTTTGTTTTAAAAATATCAGAACATTGGCCAGTCCACGACAAAAAAACGTTTTAACCTTCCATAGAAAGGAACATGGTCAGCACGGTGGTAGAGTGGTTAGTTCTGCAGCCTCACAGCTACTGGAGAATGTTCCTGGTTTGACTCTGGCTGGGTGACTTCTTTCAGTGTGGAGTTTGCATCGTATCCCTGTGCTTGCCTGGGTTTCCTACCACATTGCAAAGACATGCATGTAGGTGCCTGTAGGTGTGAATGTGATTGTGAACGGTTTTCTTTCTGTGTATGTCTCTCTGTGTTGGCCCTGATATAGATTGGAGACCTGTCCAGAGTCCAGTCCCCCCACGACCCAAAACAGAATCAGTGGTTACAGATAATGGATAGATGGATAGAAATGAACTCTGTGAGCAGAGGTGTTGACAATTTAGACTTAAGTCAGGACTTCTTGGATCTATTTACTTAAGGCTACAGAATGTGAGTTTTTTTCCTTCTTTTTTTTTTTTTTTTGTTGTCGAGATAATGTAGGTGCCTTAGGTGGAGTCAAACTGTGCACACCAATGTTTTTTAGCAGGGCTCGCCCTTCTGATTAATTCTTTTTTGTTGTAATTTGATAATGACTAATACCTGAGGGGCTTGGCAGAGTGTGGCGAAGTGTGAAGAAGATGGTAAAAAAAAAAGAGAGGAGGGCTGGGCGGAGCAGAGTGGACCGATTAAGTCTGACATTAGGTAAATTGCAAAATGGCATAAAAAGCAGCAACACTGAAAACTGTCTCCTTGGGCTCAAACTTTTCATTTTGAAGTACAAAACAAGGCTTGGAGCTTCTAATGCGCCTTTTATAATGACCACTTTATTACTATACGAAATTAAAATGTATTATCTAAGAAATACAGATGTCAAATTTGTTGGACTTTTTTAATCAGACATACACAAAGATGTTAGACTATAACCTATATCCACTGTATAATACGTTACAGTAGATCTCCCTTCTTGTGAAATAAATACATGCATGCAGTTTCAAACATGGAGTATTGTCAAGCAGTGTCCCATCGTTAAACATAAGAAGTTATTCGTGCACATTTAGGTTTGTGGTTTCAGTGAATACCCCACTGAATTGAAAAACTGGGCTGTGTTTTTGGCAGATAATTGTGTGTTATCACACCAATCAATGCAGTGTTATCAGTAGTAAACCTTTAATTATGGCTCGGAAGGTGATTTTCTACATCCCAGCAGTCTGATAAGTAGGTGGCCATTAGATGAAGCAGTTTCAACTGTTGGTGACTAGTGTTTTAAAGTCCAGAGAAAGTCTGGAAGGAGGATATGGTGGGAGTGAGGCCTTGGAAGTGGGAGACACTTGGAACTAACTGTAAATGTTTGAGCTTTTAATGTTTTAACCCGAATCAGGATCCTTCCCTAAACCTAACCAAGAGGTTTTTTTGTGGCTAATCTTAACCACCTGGTTTAACTTCTTCCTTTTTATTACTGTTATTAACATGAGCAACAGTATTAACAGGGGTGGTCTTAATAATGAGATGGAGGAGCAGGATCAGCATGGCCACTCTGAGCAGTTAAATCAAGTCTTTGGATCATTCAATCATCACTAGAGATCATATTACCTTCCATGTTTTCTAACACTTAGTACCTGGACTCTGTGCTGTTATTTATTATGTGAATGAGTCGGTGGTCTCACATAGTAGTGCTGGCATCAATTGGTGTTGGCCCCACAGTCGTCATCCTTCAGCGTGAGACAATCAAACTTCCTAAGGCATCAAATTGCCTCGTTTTTTTTTTTACATCTGACCTATAGTACTGACGCCACAGGAACCCTGTAAAGTTACTTTTGCAACAACAGCATCTGATATTGATGCTACAGATTCCCTTTGGCGTCAGTATAGGGACCCTCCTGGAGCGCTACCAATTAAAGACACACAAAAACTGCATCAGGGTTAGGCAGCGTAAGATTACATTAAAAGATAAAATACATAAAAACAAAATGCTGCAATTAGTGACAAAGCCACACACGTACTACCTTTCACTAGTAACCATGTGTAACGATCATCAGTAAAGCGCACAACCTCTCGCACTTGAATCGAACCATGGTCTCCTGTGGACGAGACTTAGGTCTTTGCGGTGAATTCCAGTCCACCTCCCTATGAGAATTTTATACTACAGCATTGCTGGTTTTGGTTGAGCTACACTCAAACGGGTCACCCTAAGTGTCAGCATGAAATTCAAAGGGACTCAGCAACCCCCAGAATGAGAACGAGGTGACCTAACTGGACTTGCGGATTGTGATCAAAGCTTTGCTCACTTCAGTTACTTATATAATGCGAAATATATAGAGGGATCTTATGCACAAATCTACTATCTCTAAAGCAGAGAATGAATGAATGAAGCTCTGTGAGTGAAGACTGATGATTCGCATCAACACCGTATGTTAGATTGCGTGTCAGAAGGTGATATAACTGTTGCAGAGCAGCAACAATACCTGTCAACAGGTGTAGAAATTAACACCTAGCAGTTAATTGTGGCATCATGTTGCTGAGCTACTCTGCAGGTGATAAACCAGGATATCACTGTCTGTCTGACAGTGTGTGCTTCTCCTCTCATTCATGCATCTCACTAAAGCACCTGTGCTGATGCTTTGTTCACACGTATAGGGTGAATCTGTGGCTATGGGGGTGTGTTGTGTTGAACACAATTTACATTCACTGGCCACTTTATTAGTTACATCTTGCTAGTACCCAGTTGGACCTTCAGAACTGCCTTAATTCTCTGCAGCATAGATTCACCAAGGTGTTGCAAACATTTCTTAGAAATTTGGTTCCAGAATGACATGAGAGCATAACACCGTTGCTGGAGATCTCCTCTTCCAACTCCAATGCTTTCATGTCGTTCAAATTCTGATCCTAACAGCAGAAATTGAGACTCAAACCGGGCAACTTTTTCCCCCAATCAGATATTGTGCATTTGCAGTGCTGATTGGGACCTGATTGCCGTTTTTAGGTGACAGGTGTGGCACCTGCTGTTGTAGCCCATCTGAATCAAGTTGGTGAACTTCTGGACCATGTCTACATGCACTGAGGTGCTGCCATTTGATTGGCTGATTATCAGGTACATCTGCAAACATCTATTGGCTTGGTGAGCATATTTGAATCTGCTCTGACTAGACAGATGTTCTCTGATTCATCCCCAAAGCTGTCATTTCTCCTTGTTTTTTGTTGTAATATATGTTGCATGCAGAGTTAGAAAGGGTGTTTTCACTGTCAAATTCCTTCCTCCGGACGCGCTGTGTCAGAGCATGTTTGCATAAAATTGAAACTAGCTCAGTGTTTTTCCCTGTAATGAAGCTGTGCTCCTTTTGAATCTCCTGATCTCTGATGATGGCACTCAACTGCATAAGCCTGGCTCCTCTCTCACTCGCACACAACTAGCATATCACACTGTGAAGTGGGTGTGAATAGAGGATTGTTCAGAAATATTTCAGAATGTCTTACTGATCTCAAAAGACTTTTATATATTTTATAAACTTTTGTGGCTTTTTCATTCACAACAATTCTCTGAGCAGTTTTATTATGTGCCAGTATGGACATGCATGCAGGGAACAATGTCAGTGCTGCCGTTCCTAAGAATTACTCTTTGCTAATTTCTGTCTTGCTAATTTTTTATTTTTATATAGTTATGATCAGCTGACATCCGTCTGCTTGCTGCAGAGACTCGGAAGCAGTCTGGGTCAGGATTAACATTTTGTTAATGGTCTAAATTAAACTGCTTTCCCTTCTAGGTTCAGACTCAGCTGTCCATCTATTGAGTATGCTGCAGTGATTTGCCCTGGTGATGCAAACACGACAAAATCAAATCATGCAAGGATTGTGATTTAAAAGCAACGAATTGTGCAATGCAGTTATTTAAGAAAGATGTTGTTGTTCTCCTGCATGTGTCCCATCCAAGAGTTTTCAAATATTACATTAATATAGAAACTGGAAATTGTTTTATATCCTCATAAAAACGTAGGGAGGGCAAAATAAAAAATAAAGTTTTCAGGATTTTCAGTGACGGCATCCAACACATGAGTAAACAACTAGAGATAGGTGCACTCACCAGCGACAAATCTTGTTGCCTCCCTTCTGTCCCTTTTTGTTTCCTTTGAAGCACAACAAACAGGCTGTAAAACAATAACTGGGAGATGTTTCCCTTCATCACTTCACAGGATTTCTGTCTTTTCTATCTGTCTGGGCCCTGGTTCCTCAGAACTGCCTCGAGGCTGAACTTATCTTAGCCTCTAAAAAGGCTCAGATGTTACTAACAAGGTCCTTGGCTATTTGAAAAGAGTGCAGACTGTAAAACTGGTTTGATATTGTTGAGCAAAGCACTTTGAAACACTAAGCAGCTAAAAGCTATGCAATGTTTTATATACAAACTGCATTTCCATAAAAGTTGAGATGTTGTGAAAAATGCAAATAAAGTAGTTTTCATTCACATTTTTTTGGAAATAGAGTAATTACATGCGCTTTAGTGAAATGGTAGAGCTCGTATTTTGGAACAATAATTATCCTGTCAGAGATGTGTAAATGATTTACTTCAGCAGGATTTAGCATCGTGACTTTGTTGCCCAGACATAAACCACAATGAAGGTGGACAGAGTTATATATGGGCCGAAAAACCCACAGCTGTAAATTGGACCACAGTGCAATGAGCGATTAAACCTTCAGCTTGGAGCAATAGTGCAATCACCCTCGTTACCAGTCAACCACAGAATGCCATCTCCCTCTTTTCCCCCCCTTTTGTTTGAGTTTCGTCACAATATTGCCTTTGAGGGAGCAGTGCTATTAGGAGGTGAGGTATTAGCGGACACCTGAGTGCTAGATAAAATGATTTTAATTAAGATGTTTGTTTCCAGTTTCGATTAAGCAGATCTGGTTAATTAAAGTCCAGGTTATTTTAAGAAGCTAATTAAATCTTATTTCAACAGAGGCAGAATATATTTGAAGGCCAACAGCAATTGTCAATATCTTTATTTACAAGTTCTATTGTTTAGTTTATAATAATGACATTTGGAGGTTCACACAATAATCCCAACACAAACAAGATGATAACAAGAATTTACATGTGCAACTAAAAGTGTGATTTTTTCCCCTCATAGTTTTAAAAACAATGGATCAATGGATTTAAAAGAATTCCGCTACAAAAATAAATAAATAAATAAAAATAAATAATACAATAAAAGATATTCCATGTTGTTTCCTATTCTTAAATAGCCATGATTTTCGCTGACTGAGTGAAGGTAAAGCTATAACATATGAGTTAAGTGTTTTATTATTTGCAAACATAAAATGTAGTGCCCTGGAATTTAGTGCAGCACCAAATCCTTTATAGACACATCACAGGATTTCTGTCTTTGAATCAAGGTCAATTGAGTTTTAAAATAAAAGTCTACACGCTGTGGTTTTTCGGAGTGAGCGTGTGTGTTTGTTTGTGTATCCATTTACAAACTTGTGTTTTCAAACTTACAAGGCTTTTCATATTTTCTAAGGCAAATGTACTGTATTCAGAGGTGAGTGGAGCCTTTACAGCAATAAAAGTATAAGTAGCTACAGCACAGTGTACACAGTAGCACTTATCACTACTTGGTGGTTTTAACAAGGTGACAGGGGTCAGCACGGATGCAACATGAACTACATTTATTTATGCATTTTATTTTTTTACAGTTCTTGAACCACTGATTTGCATCACGGATGTGCAGCAAATGTGATGCTGTTGACAAAAGTTCAGGTGTGGTCTACGTGTAACTCATAAATGAGGTTTCTGCAGAATGTCTTAAGTTTCATACGTGCACGGAGAGAATCACTTCGAAAACCTGATTTGACAATTTACTTAAAAAATAAAAAATCAATGTACACAGGCATTTCTTCTGTATTGATTTGCTTTTGGTAGTTTTGAACATTTATAACTTAACTCAGAAAGTTGTTAGTTACAACATATTAATGATAACCATTGATAACCATTTGCTAGCTGAAAGCATCATGCGGGATGTTAGGTTGGAAGAGAAACAGAGGACCTATAGTACATGTAGCTCAGGGGTAGGCTAAGGTAACCAGTCAGGGTTAGAGTAAAACTGGGATAAGGTTAATTATCACAACACAACTATCAGAGCTAACAAAAAGTTGATAATCACCTTTTTCGGCTGCCTACATTATTCACATCAATTTCACTTAATTCTGATTTGGTGCCGTTTTTCATACAGTTTCCATATTGAGGTCAAGCATGTGCAGTGGACTGGCCACAGCAAGGCGATGCAGATTCTGAGCATTTGGGGCAATGCTGATAAAAAATACAAAATCATGGCTTTCTGGTAGAAACATGTCACCTTGTGGAGCAGTGTGTGTCTCTCTAAGTTGTTTTTGATAAATTGAAGTTCTGCTGCAGACTGGATTATTATACTAAACATGAGTAGAGAAGATTCTGTGTTGGTTTCAGCTGTATGATGATTGTGAACAGTGCAATAAAAAGACCAAAATTAACAAGAGTGCCGAGTGGGGGCAAATATATAACCCCGTTTTGAACAAGCAATTCAAAAAAGGCTGAAAGGCAGAGTTATGCTTCTCTGTAGGTATGTGGCCACAGCCCATTAGAAAATGGGGAGTGTTGCGTCAGGAAGGACATACAGCGTAAAAACTGCCAAATCAACATGCAGACTAATGACCTGCTGTGGCGACCCTGAACCAAAAGGAGAAAAAAAAAATTAGTAAATTGTTGGGTGTTTTGCGAGTCAGGTTTGAATTGGATGTGAAGACGACGATGTCAAATATGCTGATGAAAAATCTTAAAGACAGATGAAAACACTCCATCATCTAAAATAAAGAGATGAGGTTATTATGAATGTGTCCTTCCTGTCAGGCATTTAGGACCATTCCAGGGTGATGGAACGGTCTGTGATGAAGTAGCCTAAATCCTGTTCGTTTCATACACAGATATTTCAATCGATGGGTTTCTGAGATGAAAACGAGAATGAAAAGAAGAGCTAAAGCCCCGGCATGCGCCAAACGAACAGGCTTTATGCTGCCATTCAGGTCTGGAGAGTTTAATGGCCTAATATCAAATGTAAGCAGCAAGCAAAGCAGCAACACATCAGGCCATCATGAATAAAGCAGAGAGAGACTACGGAAGAGACTGGAATTCAGCTGCAGTGCGACCATCCATAAAAACATACCCTGCTGAGACACTGGCACGGGCTTTATGAAATCTTTCTTTCCTGCCCGGCGTTTAATGGAGCTCCAACACGCTAATTTGAGCCAAATAGGAAGAACAGAGGCAGGGACATTAAAGCAAATGGCAATTCCCGAAGGAGCAGCCTCTGGGAATTGCACAGCCTTCCCACTTAAAGGCAATGCTCTCCCATTTAGCATTTACCACTGTGCCCTGTTCATGGCAATGATGTATGTAGCCAACATCAGGAAGAAAGCCTTTTACAGTTAGCGGCCCACTTTGTTCAGAAAGAATGCTCACATGAAAACTTCAATTAGAAAAAGAACTGAAGAAAGGAAACAAGTTTCCTCCAACAGATCAAGGTTGACAACTGCGGGCGGCTGGTACACAGTAACTCAACAGCATGTTTGCTTACAGTCTAGCCTTAGCATACAAAGCGGCAGGAGAAAAATAGATCTGTTTAGCACATGACAGCTTCCATCAATCAGGTGTGAGCACCGCAAGGGGAGACGCTGGCACGATCAAACAGGCGTTCACTCTGTCACCTCCACACTCGACTTTTCCAGGCACCTCAACATCTGACTGAATGTAACAGCGTGCACACACATACACCCACTCTCTAACAATTTATAGGACGGATGAGATTTATTCCTGATTAACTCTCAGGATTGGGACATAAAGTATGTACATATTATTCAAAAAGCCCAGGTACCAATACACACCGTACATGTAGCAACATGCTATTGCATGTTTAAATTAAAGTCTCACTCGTGTGGAAATCAAACAAACGAATCATATTAACATTTTTCATAAATTCTGTACCCTGTTTTAAATGTCAACATACACTGATTGGCCACAATGTTAAGACCACCTGGTATTTTCAGTGTTGTGGTAGACGTGTCAGAACATACAGTGCATCATACTATGGGCCTGTGTAGCTGAAGACCAGTCTGTGTGCTCATGCTGAGCTGTAACTTGCACCAGGTGGATTTTATGCTAATTGTTTTAATGTTTGAATACCTGAGCCTGTGTCCTGCAAAGACACTGCAGCTCCTCAGGCTTTCTACGATTTACCACTGGGGCTTCATTAAGTGTACATACAGATGAATTTGGCGACTTTGGCGCAGGAAGGTAGATGGGTCGTCCACCAATCCCCCAATTGTTGGTTGCATCCCCGGCTCATACGGTCCTATGTCCAAATGTCCTTGAGCAAGAAAAGTCCTTGCACTGAACCCCAACTTAGTTGCTCCCGGTAAGTGTTGGCCAGCTGCATAGCAGCTCCCCCATTCGTGTATGAGTGTGTGTGATTGACTTCATTGCATCACTGTTGATTTTCTACTAATTGATAGATGTTTTTGAATTCGGGCTTTTTCTGTCGGAATTCTGAAGTGTCCTTGGTTTGTAAGTGAATGAATAAGAGGATGAATTGCAAAGCACTTTGTATTTCACGGTACAACAGGGGCTTCATAAGTTCAGTTCATTATTTCAACAAAGTTAAAATGCAGAACAGTTCAAAAGTCCTCAGCCAATAATAGATTTGAAGTTTTAGCAATGTTAGGTTGACCACATATATATTTCTGGCTCTTTATCGGAGTGTAATTGACATTTTCCCCGTCTGAATAAGCGGTTTCTTTTCAACTTTGCAACCAGATGAAGTTGCCAGCCGCTGAACCAGGTCCTTGCTGGACCTCTTCTCATCTCTCGAACAGGTTTTCTTGGTCTTCTATTTTTGGCCCAAAGAAGTTAAAGACAGGTTACACTTATTACTTTGCTTTGGACTACATTTTATTTTAACACAGCGTATATATATCTTCCATCTTTTCTAGTGGTATTTTTATCTTTCTCATTCATTCATTTACAAACCAAGGACATTTTAGTCTTCAAACGAGTAAATCTGAAAATAAAAAGAGAAAATAGAAATCTCCTGTGGACTCCTGAGCTACAACAACCCTGACATACAAACCACATTTTAGAAGCCGGTTTTTGTCAAAACCAAATAAGATTTCACATGATACTGAGCCTATTAGTAGGTGGAGCAGGTACCTACTGGACCATAAATATGTTGCTGATACTGAATAATGTGATAATGAGCACTTAATGGTCATTATCACAGCACATTTATAGAACACATATTTATGAGAAGTTAATCATAAAAAAATAGTTGATTTCACTTAATCCTGATATCTTATCATAATATCACCCCTAACTTGTGTCCAAATATTGCTAAACCAGATCCACACAACTTTTAGAGTTTAAGTTTTTGTCAGAACACAATGAAAAAAAAGTGTGTGGGATTCATCATTTTTGACACAGAAGAGGAATTAAGACATAACAGAGCAAGACATGGGATGTTATTTTGATGTATTCATAGTCTAATTTTTCAATTTTATTTCTCCACTGGACCCCCATATACAAAAATATACATGGATTTTAAGCCAACCACCTTCTTTATTTCCAATGCAAACTGTGTTTTTGTGGAAAAAACAGTCACCTTTTGTTGCAGTGACAGCACTTTTTGGAATAAACAATGGAAAACTGGATCGTTAGCATGGCTGAACAAGCGTAAATTCACTTTCCATCAAGAGAAATCCTGAGAAGAAGAAAGAGAATAATAGCTTGGAGGAAGCCAGCATGCTAAACAGGAAAACAGTCACTTTCTGGCCAAATGTAGAGAGAATAATTCCACTTTGCTTTTTAAAGCTGGAGCTCTCCAACATGAGTAGGGACAGCAAGAAGCAATGCAGATGTTGTGGCACTTTTTCCTTTTGCATTTTCTGGCAAACACAATGAACCTGGAAGGGCTGTTTGAAGCACAAGCCAATTTAGTGCTCTCATAAACACAGTATCACAATGACCAGCATAAAGTGAATATGTTAATTTTATTTCTCTTCTTTGTTAAATGACACTCGGAGTTGACCCTACTTTGCTGGTGATGTATGTCGTGTTTCCTCATCCTGAATAAAGACACTTGACACAGGCAGAAGATAGACGTGGTGCCATCTTGATGTAAGCACTAAACTCTTTTACATGTTCAACCCTAGTAGGTTATTTGCTCTCCGGTAATCCGGTAACCAGATTCATTAAATGGATGGAAACAAGACGAAGATCCTGCACTGGTGATTATCCCTGCGAGGGAGATAAATGAATTAAAAAGTTCAGGAGTTCTGACAGTTGTCTTATCTTAAGAAGGCATTTTAGAAACTGACAATATTTCATCTCCTTGTTGTTGTTTTGAATCTCTTTGGGGTCATTGTGCCATTGGACCTGGTTGACTGTGAGCTCATTCTGACAAATTAATGACATTTACCTTAGCTTTATGCTGTATATTGCACAATTTACATTAAGATCAAGAAATCACCACATCGGACACACTACTAATCTGTGTGACTACGTGTGACTTTTTTTCTACAAAGTGTCCTCTTGAGAAGAGTCTGTTCAGTTTGTTCCCTATTAGTCTAATTAAGTCACAACAGGACAGCTTTTTGGAGCAAGAAGTGACAACTCAAAAGGTTTTCACTTTAGCATTTTCATCGAACCTCATATTTTTTCTGTTTTAAAACTGCACTTTTAGATGCACTGGAGGTAAATGGCTGTGATTACTCAGCACAAGACCGCTTATTAGCTGAAGGCAGCATTAGCTTGTGGAGCTGCTACAGTAAAACTAACTAAATAAGCTATTTTGTAGAGCAGAAAAAGGAGCGTAGGATGGTCAGTAACTGCTACTTACTCGGAGGACAAGACAAACCTGAAATGAATATGCAGATTTGATGGAAAATTGTGAATACAGCTCTGACGCAAGTATAATATTTAAAATGAGAAAAGCAGGTTTTGCTATTATATTCCAACATATGTCCAAGGCCTGTATGCAGTGTAAAAAGTTACTCTTGTGTATGTTGCATCATTGTTGCAATAATTACAGTCATGGGAGACACACAGTGTGAAATTGAGGAAAGGGAGCAGGATTACATCACTCTATTCTTGTTCACAGTGGAAACAGCAAATTATTTTCACCAGCAGAAGAGCACAAACCAGCACTCAGCCAGAGGTCTCTCTCCTCCCCAATTACTGCGGGAGCACATGGTGGCGCTGACATGTGAAAGCAAAGCCTTCGGGAGGGCGGTGGCTTTACAGTGGACTGCTGGGTTTTCAACTTCAGCACAGGGTCCAATATTAGACTGGCCTGGAGAGCTGCCGTGCACTGTGTGTGTGTGTGTGTGTGTGTGTGTGTGTGTGTGTGTGTGTGTGTGTGTGTGTGTGTGTGTGTGTGTGTGTGTGTGTGTGTGTGTGTGTGTGTGTGTGTGTGTGTGTGTGTGTGTGTGTGTGTGTGTGTGTGTGTGTGTGTGTGTGCGCACCCATTCCCACCTTGCCAGAAAACACCATCGATCCCCAAATGCAACACTGCCTGCCTGCACACTCCAAGAGCACCTTGCAGAATGCCAATTCCAAAACTCTTGTCTTTTTCAATGAATGCACAAGTCTGTAACCTGGCTGCCACAAATTGGATCAGAATCAGTGGAGGTTTTATTCCTTCTGGCAGTGCCTGGAGCCCAGTATTTCATAGCCACTACTGTCAGTCATAGGCAGGAACAGAGGTGCATATTTGGACGGAGGGGCATTTGTTCCTGCTTTTAACTCTCCATGTGTCTCTTCCTAGTGCAATGCACTTTTGAAGTAGATTACCAGCCAGCTCAATAACTCCCAGAGTGCATTAGATTGCCAGTGTCTTATCACTATGTAGATCGTCTCATCTCTCTTACATCTAATACAATGTGCCTCACCTTTCTTTGCATACATTTACTAAGGACATGTGTATTAATTATTCACCGCAGAGCAGGTGAATATTTTTGCTATGGATCTTTCTAAAAAAAAAAAAAAAAAAAATCAAAAAAGAGCTACGGTGTGTTTGGTGTAAACATGAAGCCTCATGCAAGCAGTCAGGGATTTTTATCAAATTGAATCAAAGTGAAAACTCATTTTAGATTAAACTAAGTAAAAGCACACTATAAAAGCCTTTGTTTTTCAAAAGATCCGTGCTGAACATCAATCTCACAAGTTACCTGTGATGCAGGCACCAGGCTATGCATTAAACCCTTGGGAACACAGTATATTCTATTGTGTTTTTTTTTTTTCCCTATTGTGGGTGACATTTCAAAAGCTATCTCGCTCAGAGTTACAAGTTCACCTATCAAGTGCTGCCCTTACTGAGACAGATTAGGTTACAATTTGTTTAAAATGTCATCCTCTCTTCCAATAACATCTGTACACATGTGGGACTTATAGGTGTATGGGAAACTCATACTGTACTGCGCTGAGTCACAAACAAAGGGATTAATGTAAGATGACAGTTGTGACAATCCAAGCAAGTGTAGCGAGGAAACAATATAAGCAGCAGGTCCCTAGTTTACCATAATTAATACAGCAAACACTGTATTCATTTAAATGATTGAGTGTGTTTAAAAGGCACAGTTTGAATGTTTGTAGATTTAATGCAACGCCCATAAACCACACTGTATATATTGAGGCTTAAATTGTCAATTTTAAATAAATGACCAATAAACATTCCGATTATTATGCTGTGCTCAAGTTAGATAAAGGCAACAGATCTATCTATTTGCAACAGATATAACTGATACAACATATAATTATGAAACAAAATACACTTAAAAATTTCCTGTAACAGGTACTTGCAAGCATGTGAAAATCCAGGATCATCAGATCAGGTGGGAGTCTACGAGGGACTGCTTTTTTTTGGCTACCAAAGTTTGATCTTGACAACACAGGTATGTAGAAGTGTGTCATGGCTTCAATAAAAAAGGATATTTCAGAAGACCTTAGAAACAAATTGCTGATGTGCACCAGAAGCAAGGTGTGGAATAGTCCACAAGGAACCACAGGGTACTGCCTAGGAAACTAGAAGCCTGTCTTACAATGGTCTTGTAGGTACTACTCTTCAAAAAGGATCTCCAGGATTTTCTGTGGATGGACGATACCTTTTTGGCCGAAAAAATAAATTAAAAAAAGCATAAGTTTTAGTAATGACTTTCATGCGTGAAGATTATAGTTTTCTGGAATCCTTTTCCAGTCCAAACTGGCAACAAAACACTGCTTTCCTAATGCAGCTGCCCTTGGAAAGATGAAATAAATCAACAGTCCTTGCTGATACATCCACCATTTCCTTAATGACGGGCCAACAAACCGTCCCTGCATTACTATGTTTGTCAGCCATTTTCTATTGACCATTGGTAATAAATGCAGGAAGTTCATGGCAGGGTGTCACTCTCACATACACAAGTTGCTCTGTTTTCTGTTGCTTGCTCTAACATTTCCTTCACTGCAGGCCCTGGCCACTCCTTCCTGCCAGCCTTCATGCCCCAGTCTCCAAAGCTCAGCTGTAGCTGCCCCTCTCTTTCACACCTGCAGCTCATTTGCCTCGATAAGCTCAATTGGCATTCTGACCGTTCAATTTGGCTTAAATCTCCACCAAATTATCTACTGTTCTTTTACAGGCAACACTTGTGGGCAGCTGTGGCGCAGGAGGTAGAGCGCTCATCCGCCAATCTCAGATGGTTCGATCGCTGGGTCCTCCGGGCACACGTCAAAGTGTCCTTGAGTAAGACACAGCATCCCCCACAGCCTTCCTATGTTTCATGTATAGTATTTGACCATAGTCTCTTGGTTTCGTGTTTTTTTCCCCTCCCCTCCACTCTTGTACTTCAACTAGTCAGTTTTGACTGTTTTGCCAGTTTTTCACTAACACTACTTTTTCCTTTTACATGGTTAAAAAAAAAAAAAAAAAAGGTGATGTGTTTATTTGCTTTAAATCTGCCTGACAGTTGAGTTTAGGCCTAAGCTACAGCAGGAGGACGGATAGAGTAGATAGAACAATTGTAGTCAAGTAAGAGTGGCGTTACTTAAAAATAATATTACTCAAGTAGAAGTAAAAAGTAGTTACTGAGTCACTGATCGTGTTGGGTTTCTTTTTTAGAAATTATGTAATCAGACAAAAACAAAATGATGTGCTAATTCTGCTTTTTCCAAATAATAAAATAAATGAGTAAAAATAACATCTTGTACAAAACAACAAATTAAGAAAACATCTCACTTTCATAAAATAAAACTTTTGAAACCAATACCTACAGTAGGTAACGTTTGTATGTTTAAGCAGTGCAAACTAATTCAATTGAAAAGATATATTGTATACTATACATTCAATTGCCCTCCAAATGGCACAGCAGGTTCAGCAGATAAAAACAACATTAGAACAAATCAGCTTGCATACATACAAGAAGGCTCATTTAACCAAAGACTGTGCGGGTGCGTGTCTGCTTCTGTACATCTAAAACGTGCTTGTTCTTCAGTCAGTGATGGTTAAGCTTCAGAAGTAGTTGGCCCTGAAGATTCTTATAGTGAAGCTGTGATGGTTTAGCAGTGAACAGGATGTAGGATACATGACTTTAAAGTCTCTCACAAGCTGAAGATGCAGACCTGTGTTAACTTCGAGTGACAGCTTCTTGATGTGAGGAAATGTGTGCAATAGATCAATACCTCCAGTGGACGGAGATGAAAGGTACCTCTCCAGCTTCTGTTTTTTTCTGACCGCATGGATACAAAGAAGTCATCTTCATCAGCGAGGCTGCCGTTTCTGCTGACATCATCCAACTCTGTGTCTAGGTAATGTCTGAAGTCAAGGCCTGTGGAAAGTTAATAAAACGTTCATGCAGGTCAGTATCTACTACCTCCAGTTAAATGAAAAAAAAAAACTAAACAAAAATTAGATTTACTGGCTTTTAAGATGCTGTTCTCTGCAACTGGTAAAGTGTGAGCAGCAAGAAGCTCATGTGCACAAATAAGGGAGAAACTGCAGCTGCATTCATGTTCCACTGTTTCAAAAACCATGGTTTTATTCCACAGAGCATGACATTTTGCAAAAGCAGACCTAGACAGCTTCTTTTAAATTTCATTAGCAGCTCCTGCTGCAGTGGCATCAACTGTTGATATAAGATTAAGATTTACACACTTTTGGTGCCTAGGAAGTTGAAAATCAAGACCTGTTTTGTCATTCAAAACAGCAGACCCAACTCCAGCCCTAACTCTCTCTCTTCTGTTGCTGTTGGAGGAGTCTCCATCCTCCTGTCCATCGTTGGCTTCTTCTTCCTGCACTGCCTCCTCAAGTTGGAACCCATGTCTGTTGTCGTCCTGGTCACTTTTTCCCTGATGTAATCTGTGCGAGCCTTCAAGAGGTCTACAAACCAATGCAGCACAATGCTGAGGTGTCATCCATCCAGTGACAGGTGACTCCTAAGTAGCTATGCTGTCTGGCAGTCAAGCAGTCTGTTGTGGTAGCAATGTAGTTCACAGTGCTGCGATTTTTGATGATTATGTTCTTTGCTGCTTCCTGTATTTTTGAACATAATGTTTTCCTTGTCATTACTGCACACTGAGGTTGCAAAGTTTCCATCATAATCTTATAGGATGTTGCATCAACAACAGAAAATGGTTGGCTGGCCTAACATACAAACATTAGCACAAGCTTGCTTCATAGGTGGTTCAGTAGAAGCATGTTCCATTTAAGCAAAACATGCTTTGTATATGAGGCCAGGGGAGTTCATCTTCTTCAGGTTTAGCATTAGAGACAGGTACATTTGCCATTTTTCACATGTTTTGATTCCCTGTCTGCTACCTCTGAAGAGTTAGTGCCGCTAAGCCACCAGTTTGTGGGTGGTCATGTGATTATTGTGTCGAACACAATCAACTGGTAGATCCACTGGTGACCTCTCTACCTCAAAAAATTAAGTGTATCTAATTTGTATAATAAATGGTAAAAAAATAAATATAAAAATAGTCACATGTAGCCCAATGTAGCAGAGTAGCATTTATTCTTCACAAATCTAGTCAAGTAAAAGTAAAAAGTATGGTGCAGTAAAACTATTCTTAAAAGTAATTTTTTTTTTTTCATAAAGTTACTCAAATAAATGTAACTCGTTACTACCCACCTCTGAGGAGGACTAACTAAGTTCACGCACATGGAGGTGGAAGACGGCTTGGGTTTCAGAAAAAAAACACAGCGACAAGACATTAAGTAGAGGAGGACCATGAGAGTCCTTGTAACCCATCTGTGAATTGCATAAGTGCTGCCTCAGATACTGCAAAGTGATTGCAGATGCAGAGCAGGTGAGTGCAGCAGGAGGGGGTGGGCAAGAAGACAGTGAAGGTGAGAAAGGCTGGAGGGGCTGGGTTTGGCTATTTGGCTGATGTTAACCAGGTGAGGTGTGTGTGTAGAGAGGAAGAAGGGAAAGAGAGTAAGTAAGTAAGGAGGAGAAAGCGAGAAGAGAAAAACAGAAAAAAAAACCCAGCAGAAACATCATCACATAAAAGCCAACACCAACCATGTAAAATCAGCACCAATAAAAACAAAAATGATCAAATTAGGCTCCACACAAACAGGCTCATGCAAACATATGTTCAGACTGTTAAGCTATTTAAAGAAGTGGCGATGCATTCAGCCATAAAGCATATGCCATCCAGACACAAACACCATGTCTGAACAGAAGGCGTAGGTGCTCCATCTGCATCCTTGTAACAGACATTCATACACAGTACTGAGCTGTGCTGTAGGTCGACAAATAAAATGTTACAGGTCAAGGTCAATCATAACTCAAATCTAATGCTTAAATAGAATTTCCAACACAATTTATAGACCAAGCAAACACATTGATAGATGAACGTAGGCTAATCAAAGCTCTGGGCATGTGGCCAAACATTTAGCTACAGTGCATAGCATACGCTCGAAGAATAAAAACGAAACAGATCACATCCAGGCAGGTGGAACAAAAAAGAATATGCACGAACATCGGAGTGTCTGAATGTGTTTTTAGATATTCAGAAACAACCCTGTCCCAAAATTCATGTTCCATATATCTAAAATGCAGTTATGTTTTTGTTGGGAACATAATGAGATGAGGATTAGGTTCTGATGCAACATATTTGTTGAGTTAATTAAACAGAACAGAAAGGGAGTTGCAATAAGGCATCAGGTGTAGGTGGTGGGGGGGGAATGACATGGTGCAGATCGATTCCTTAGTTTTGTATGTGGTTAGGTTAGAAAACCACTGAGGTTACGATTAGAGTAAGATCACGGGTTCGTTTAAAAGCAATTAAACATGCTGTGTGAAGTGAGTGTTAACCTCAATCTTGTTAACAAGCCATTGGTCAGACAAACTGGATGTTGTACTGCAAGATCGCAACTCACTCTTTAAGTTGCATGTCAAGATATTCTCCATATCTTGATAGAAAATGTCATCTGAACAACAGCCTAATCATGTTTCCAGGTTAGTTTTGTAGGATTGTCAGAACACACAGGAGTAACACAGTATCTCATTTACTTATTTTTGATTTGCATTGTATATAGAGTACACTGCAGGCTGGAATGTCAGTCATCTAAAAGCCTTAAGGACTGGTTGGTAACATACCATCTCCCTATGAGATCAGTAAAGTTGTTTTAAACTTGAATCTTAATGAGGTAGCTGAGCTAGACTCAAAGTACATCCAAGGCAAATCACATGAATGTGATTTGGTAATGACAACTGGTTGGACCTAGTATAACCGGCCAGGTGCCAGCCCGGCACAGTCAGTGGTGAAAGTCATTAAGTGTGTGCTGTTTACAGATTCTAGTCTTAAGACTTGGTATAAAACACTGGATCGTAAGATTTATTTAAACGTGTTTAATATTTGGAACTGTAATTGGTGCCAATGACGTCACAACCAAGAGAGACCTACAAAACTGACAGCTTTACCTTAAGTTCTGTAATGTAGGCACTATAGTCTTCACCTTTCCATCAAGGATTAACACTTTTCTTGTTCTGTTTTAAAAAAAAAAAATTATAAAATGCTGTTGTTTGGATTTGCGGGTGTGATATCCAGTTATTACCGAGCAGTCCTTAATTAAACTTGCAGATTTGTAGTCTTAGAGACAGTCTTTAGGTGTGAACTGTCCAGTACTTGGACGTTTTCAGGTGTGTCCCTAGTTTTAGGTGCATGTTTTAATTACATTTTACTGGCTGGTGCACACTGATGCACATTGGAGTAGAAACCTTTACTAGGAGCTTATCAGATTGCCTCCAACTGGAGCACGGCATAAGGTTGGCAAAGCATTTCCATATCTGCCCAACAGCCCACTGTTCTCTTGGTGACTGGGCACCACGAATGGCTCCCATATACTGTAAACATCAAGGACCTTGTTGCTCCAGTACCCAGTGACAAAGATTGCCTCACCAGGAACAATGTTTATTTCATTTCAGTACTGGAAGTCATTCCAAGCTACAAATTAATTTAAATATGATAATGTTTCCATTTAACTTGGATCTTCATCAGGTTAAAAGTGATTTAATCTCAAGCACAATGCCACAGTGGAAGGCAACAAAAATACCCCGGGGCAAAAAGATGAGGTGCTACAGTGTTCATTTTTTTCCCCATCACCGTGATATTAACTCATATGCTTTTACTTTTTACCACAATGTTCACTAGATAGTCACCAATTTACACAGTATCTCTGCTCATCATCTACTGGAACTGGATATGAGGTCGATGAGCAGTGAGATAGGGTTAAGGAATAAAAAAAAATAATAAAAAAAAACTGGGCTTAAAATGAAATCCTGAGGACAACTGTGGAACTTTGGTGACAGTTCCCTACGTTCTTTAGACACCTTTCACATCACACATATTGGGGCATTCGACAAGTTGGTAGCATGAAACATCAAAACGTACAACTTTAAGATAATATTTTAGCTTTAAAAGCTGTTTGTAGACAACAGCTTATCTTATATGATACATTATAAATGCAGTGATTTTTGTAAAGGTTATTTTTTCTGACTTAAAGACCGTAGTTCTTCCGACTGCGGGGCCACTGGGCTTAGATTCATATCAGATGCTGATCCTATGCCACTTGATGTGACACTGTAAGCATATGTACAAAAGCATTAGTGCTAACATTTGGGGTTTACAGTGTAACTCTGGGGTTCAGCACTGAACTTTAATCTCCACAATACAAATGTAAGCATTCATTTGTTTAATTTGAACCTCTTACTAAATGCCAAATTCAGGGTCTCAAAGAAAGCCCAGGACAGCGTCTCTTCGAGTTGGCAGGGTTTTAGGTTCTTCAGTGCTGTGGAAGTGAGTTGAGCTTTGGCTCATCCGGCAGAGAGGGAGCATCTCAAAAGTGTCATTTTCCAGGCATTTTAATGCATAATAATACAGTGACTGTATATCGAGCTCTTAGTAATTCAAAAATGCATGTGAGTCCTCATACCGATGTGTGTTAGAAGTAAGCAGAGAAGAAAGTCCTCTCCAATCAGTGAGACATTTACCAACAATGAAGTAAGCGCTGACACAATAGTATTTAAAAAAAAATAAAAAAACTCTAGATGCACACACCAGGTCTGCAAAGAGACCTAGAAAATTACACACCGATTCCTTGATAATAGCAAAGTCTAGTGCATTTTAACTGCAACTAACATGCTGTATAGGGAAGCTGGACATTCTGTAGGTTCACTTGGACACTAATGACACTTTCTGCAGAGTTTTTGTGAGTTTGGAAAAATGATCTCTTGTTGTAAGGCAATAATGCCAATAATGATTTCATTTATACCATTCGTTCATGTAATTATTTAAAATATTAAATACACGTATTTAATATTGACGACTTTGGGCTTATATATAAGAAAGTGGTTCAAATGTTTTTCTCTATTTCTTTACAATTGTACCGCTGTATTTGAAATGTGCCTAGAAGGACAGAAATCACCTGTCCACAGCCACAGTTTGCTTCACAGTTTGTACTGGGGCATCTATTATCTGCTTTTGTGCAAAATTCAAGGATCCACATTATCCCTGCTCCTCCCAGAGAGAGACCCATGGTGTGTTGTTCAAGTCTGATGACTGTGTCATGCAGTCTAAACTACTTGCTCCTGCTTGGACTTCAAACTGGTCTGATAGAGATTCAGTGCATCTTTAAGATTCTGCAGGAAAATACAATTTTTCCTACAAAACATACAGTAAGCCGGGATAACTGGCCATGGCACAACAGGCTTTGCACCAAGTCTTGGATGTAGATGATATTCTGTCTCAATAATAATGATGGTCAGATATGGACCCTGGTCCTACTTGGGTTGAAAATGACTTGGTTTTTTACGAATCTTTTCAGCACACTCTGTTGCACTGTTGCCTTAGAAATTTTCAATTTAGCTTTAATTGGGTGCTGGGAGAGTTTTTCAGAACTCAAGGGTGCAACTGATGATAACATTGGCAACCTTTTCAACGCAGGTCCTTTCTCAAAGTTAAAGCACAGGCAGTTAAAACAATAACACACAGAGGAGCAGGTTTGTCCTGTGGACAAAATGATTTGCAGTTGGGCCACACATGTACCATATCCTGCACCACACAACAATGAAAAACCTCAGAGATTATACACGACCAGGCATAACATTATGACCACCTGTGCAAGTTAAAGCAATCAACTACAGTGACCCAGCCAACTGTAATGGATTGCAGCGACCCTATTTAAAATTAATGAGATGGTCAAAACATTAGAACCACCTATTCTTTTGATGCACTCCAGTATGACTCAACTACTCACTTCGACCTTAATAATAAACACATAGAAGTTATCAGGTTTCTGACCATTTCAACCTAAAAACTGGGAAATTCTAACCTTGTAAAAGTAGAATTCAAGGCAGAGTCTCTGTATTGGATTGCATTAAATTGCACAGGTGGTCATAATGTTATGCCTGATCTTGTTTTTGTTGAGTTAATTTTGTGTGTGTGTGTGTTTGCGCGCATTACATTTGACACAAACTCTTTATAAACTGTAGGTCAAAGGTCAAAGTCACCATGACCTAACAAAACATTTGGCTTGGCCATAGCTCAGGAATCCATATACTTGGGGACTTTACATGTAAATTAGCTGTTAGCTGAATCTTCTGAGCTGCATTTTCTCATTGTATGAGATAATGTTACTAAACTAAACTAAACTAAACATTACTACATTTCACTGTCAAAGTGTTTAGTGTCTAATGGTTAATGGATGTTTTATATTTTAAAAAGGTCCACTTCACAGTGACATATTGTTCTGCAACAATTTTCTGGCCATATTCTATAACATAAATACGGAGTAATGTTGTAAAGGGCTGCTGTAGCTGGTACGTCGTGATTTTTAAGTAAGATTCTCTGTGGAGAGTCCAGACTTTTGCCAGGGGGAGCCCTGGTCACCCAGTAGAACCACCCTTACTCTATCAGTATTTTGCACTTCAGTTTTTTGGATGCCTCCTCCGTCCCAAATATGCACTTAAAGTAATCTTATTTAAATTTAATCAAAGTCTTTACTAAATCTATCAGTCTAAACACACATTTATGTAAACTGAAACATTACTGGCAGATGCATGGCACCACTACATGGTAATTTCAGTGGAGGAGGGGGTTGGCTCAAAATCAGTACACAGTATTTATTTTAAAGCTCAGTTCAACTTATTCACAATATTGTAGCTAGTAATAAGCAGCAAAGAATATTAAATAATTTGCCCTTTGAAATCAGAATGTAAAATTTGCCTATCCCCAACATTTTGCAGATATATGTAATTCTCAGGCTCTGTCTATTAAATTGAACTGATGTTGAATTTAAAACATTTGCACAAAACAGAACCCAGAGTACATTCAGTATAAACGTAGGGAATAGCACTTCTTGGGTTGAAAAGGAAAAAATAAAACTTAAAAAAAATTGCAGACAGGGAAAACACTTTCATTTAGCAGTGGAACAAAACAACATCACCAACCTAACATGCTTCAGCTCTTGAGCTAAACACCACAGTCACCCACCAGAATCGAAGCAGTAATTTTTGAACATTCCTTTTGGCGAAGAGAGACAACAGCTGTGTCCCAATTAAAGACCTTGGATCCTCAGAAGGACGCAAATGCATGAAGGTAGGTCCTTCAGAAGACCTGAAGGCCACACAGAAATTGTCTTCACACTCCCAATGAAACAGTCCAGTCTCCCGATTAATTGTGCATTCAGTTCCTCCCCATTAGCATGTAAAGTAAACTTTTAAACTTAGTGCAGCTAAGAACCATCTGGCAGAAAGTATTAATTATAAATACAGCAATATGACGTCTGTTTCTGCACTGCACAAAACTAAGATATTTAATATACATAATTTTCAACAAAAAGAAAGTTTATAAAAATTAAATGTCACAGTACAGATAATGTGAGAAGCTATAAATCCAAAAAATTAACAAACCATTGTTTTTAAGCACAATTTAGTCATTGAACAGTTTACATCATATTGTCACAGCAAGGATAAATTTACCTTAGCACAATATTTCCAATAAGGTGGATTTAGATGTCAGCAAGATTTAAATGTTCTGCACTTATTGGCACTCAAAGCACTTTACACTGCTTCTTATTCACCCATTTGCTCTCACAATGACACAAATGGGACACAAACTCACACAGCTATGGGGGAGCTGCTATGCAGCTGGTCAATGCTCACTGGGACCAACTAAGTTGGTGTTGAACCAGCAACTGCGAGATTGGTGGACAACCGCTTCACCTTCCTGCAACACAGTCGCCGCACGACTCCGCCAAAACATCATAGAGTTAGAATTTTCATTTTAATCTCATGTCCTATTTATTATATTCATGTCCATATTTTCTAGCCTAAAAAACGCAGTTTAAAAAGGGAATGAGTTGACAAAGTGTATTTAAGGCTATTTATTAAGACTCTATATTGTGTTATACTGCTGACCAAGTGTCAGTCTCTCCAGAACTAAAGCCCAGACACAAAGTGCACCAAGAAAGTCTGCAGGGCTATAATTAAAAAAACCTGCATCTGTGGTAGAGCGAAGTGTGCTTTTACTACAGGATTCAGTTGTAGACACAGCAAATGTCCAGTCTCTGCAAACCCAAATCAAAGACTTCACGGTTCATTTTGCAAACAAGGGTTCCCTTTGCAGCGCAGAACAGAATGATACCTTCCAAGTTATGGTTTTCGCTGCTGATCTACTTGCTGTCCTTATTATACTGGCTTTCCTCTGATGATCCACACAAGCAGATACAGGTGGATGATGCTCAAAGCACTGGAGCGATTTACTGGGCTGCACAGAGGCTCAGGAAGCACACTGAGGCCTCACAGCAGCGTACTGCAGTGTGTTGGTGTGGGTTTTTTCCTTGAATGCTCTGATTTTCTCCCACACACTTAATTTTTACAATAAAAGTACTTGACTGCATTTTTACCTCTGAAGAACTTCTTAAGTTAGCGTTATAAGAAACATATTGTGAATTAACACACTGAAACAAACTGGAAACATTGTCAGAGGTTGTTGTATATCCTTAAATGCAAAGTTTATGTAATTTATTTGTAGATGAAAATCTGATCACAGTTATTGACAAATAAGTGCATAAAACCAAGTCACATCAAATGGTTCAGATACTTGGTTTTCAAAACCTCAAATCCAGCATGTTCTCACCTGGAGGCCCGAATACAGGTTTGCTAAAAGTCAAATATGCTTGTACCTGTAGTGGCAGGTTCAAATTCAGGGTATTTTACTATTATATATTACATTTAAAGAAAATGATTCAACCCAAAATATAATTAACTCATAAACGATGAGATATTACTGTATATAAACCACCAGTCAGTGCATAGAGCTCCAGCTTGCCAGCTGTAACATTAATGAGGTTTACAGATACACACACTACCCATACTATTTTAAGCAATTTTACATTATTACTTTAATGACTATTATACGATTACACACCAGTTAAACTAAATCGTTAAACATATTGCTACTAAATAAAGAACAGAAGAAATTAATGTTTTTCAAAGTAAATGGTCCAAAATCAGATTTATGTAATATTTTTTTTCACATTTTTTATAAGAAATATGTTCCAAACCTTATTGTGGAGAGGTGCCGTTGATGTCTATTATTAGGTCAGACTCACAAAAACGGTACTAGCAGCACTGCAGAGATTTCTGAGTGAGGCTCACCCTTCTAACCAATCAAAGGATTTCAATGATTTCTGTCTGTAAATGTTGCAACTTTATTACTTTAATGTCATTTTATTACCACAAGTACATGAAGCCCTGGCCAGAGAGTAGTGGAGCGTAGAAGAGTGTAGCAGAGCAGAAAGAGGGAGGGCTGGGAGGGGGAGCTGTAGCATTAACAAGGTCTAAATGAGCCTTATTAATGAAGCAAATATGGTAGCACTTGCACTTTTAGTGGGGTGTTGAGTTTGTGTACTACTACCACTAGTAATACTACCACTACAACTACTACTACTTTTGCCTACCCGCCTCACCATCTTGTGTTTCTTGTTCTTGTTTGAACTTTGTTGTTACAGTGTTGCAGTATTCCTGGATATCTGCAATTAGTTCGAGGAGAAAAGTGTTAGCATAATCAATACAAATGTTAATTAACAGTGCAAAATGACTCCAGAGGTAGCCATTCATTCATCCATTAGCTGTAACTGCTTATCACGGAGAGTCACTGGGGGGCTGGAGCTTATCCCAGTTGTTACTGGGCAGGAACTCAAGTTGTAATAAAGCAGAATTATCCTTTAACTGGACCAATAAAAAAAGCCACTAGTGTAAACACTGGAAGCCAATGTTAGTGTGTTATCTGATTTACCGAGGACAAACCACCTGAAAATACCTGGTAAATGTGAGGTCACATTGTATTAGTGCACAAGTTGATGAGGATTACTCCATTAAATGATCAACTGGGAGGTGATAAGTTTTGAATTTACCGAGCTGAAACTGTCTTACATGCCTTGTTTGCATAGGGTGGGCAGGCTCAGTGTGACATGACTGTAGCAGAGACACATGTCAAACCGCAGCACTGCAGTTTTTTTATGAGCCTGACCTCTGCATCTCCACTGTTCTCGGATGCATCCACCGCAGAGAGGTGAATTGTATTCTCGGGGGCGTTCTCCTGTGAACAGAAGGCAAACAGGATCACGTTTATGAGCACAGGTTTAAGAGACTAACATGTGCTCGTGCATATGCCCTATCAAACGTGCCGGCGGCATCTGTGCCGCCGCCGCCGCTGCTGCTGCTTCAACCTGCTTCAACCTGCTCGCCTTACAGATTGCAATTTGAGATAGTGTTTTGTGGTTGAGCCTGACCTTAGCAGCAGCAGATGAGCGGATTGGATTTTGAAATTGTATTGTTTTGCACCACCTTGGCCTGTGAACACAAAGATAAGATGTTTGAATGGTTTTGTATTTGTTCTGAGGGGGAGCTCAGCCAGGCTCTTGGCAAACTCGCCATCCCATCGTCTGTGCACTTTCCCTGCTCTAGCCAGACCATCCACTCCTCTGCTACATTAATATGTCACAGATATGGATAATCAGACTAAAAACCCCCATAAAATGTTTTTTAAGGAAATTCCCCCTGGATATCTAAATGGCTCTTAGAGTAATTGTTCTCATTTCTCACAGACTTAGCATACATATTTATTGTAGTGGCATGCTTTTACTAATGATGACATTAGAAGAGGCTCATGATCATAGAGGCAGTAATCAAAAACTGCATTTCAAGAGTTGAGCCTCAGCTTATTACTGTAGACGTAAGATGACAGCAACACCACAAATTACAACACCTCTAACACTAGCCATACAATGTCATTTTGGTTCATCATTATATTCTTTTTCTTATAATTTTTGTATTTCTTTTAAATAATATTTTGTACTTTGAAGATACAAAATACAAATTATTCGCCATTAACAGCAGGTAAATGTATTATTTCCTCAGTACTTTTAACTCGTTCTCTGACATTTACTGCATCCTACATACATTCAGTATAAAATGCATATATGATTAATATATACATTAAAGTTGCATGGTTGGTGGATGCATAGAAAATTTTACTACTGGCCTGGTCACATTCCCCATACTGACCTCGATTGTGAAGTTGACATTGTCATTAATACAGTAAGTACTGTCAGTATAGTTTGGATTGAGGGCTTAATATACAAGATAAATAATTCCATGTGCGAATTGTATTGTGTCCATACAGATTTATAATATATGCACCGTTGTACAAAACAAACTTGTTCTTTTATTTATGTACAAACAAATCTGAGAGGCCTGTACATTAATTTATAGACTAAAATGAAGGTTGTTTGTAAAGTTTTCAAGGTCTAAAGTGTGTTAGTGTGTCCCTCTTTAATGAATGAGTTGTAACTATTTGCAGTTTTTCCCTATACAAATATTCTATACAGCACAAAATATACTATGTAACAAAAACACACACAAAAGGTTTTTTCTTATCTGTATACTGTTTAGAGTAGAGTGGAGTTATTTGTTCAGTTTTTCCAATGTGAACACGTATTCACAAGGCGTCCTGATGATGTAGAAGGAATCTGAGACACCGCTTGTGATGCGTTGTAAAAAGCGTCCTGTGCATCTTAGCCATGGTTGCCTGTGAAAACTGTATATGTTGATAAATCAACCTAAAACTAAAGAGCCGTCTTTTGAAGAAAAGCAAGTTATTGTGAGAATAGAGGGGAAAAACAATCAAAGGCACATATGACACAAACATATGACGTAGCCGTTACAACAATTGGGAATTTATGGACTGTTGAGATCAAGATGAAGCTCCGCCAAAGTGATGAAAACACTGAAATGCAGAGGAAGAAGGAATCTTCTCATGATCCAAATTATACATCTTATGTGAAGCACGGTGGAGGTAGTGTCATGTCTTGGGCTGCATGACTGCTTCTGGAACAGGCTCACTGATCTTTATTGATGAAATAGCTTAAGGTGGCTCGCAGAAGACTGAATTCAGATGTGAACAGAAACATGTCTAAAAATTTACAGAGAAATGCGTCAAACTAACAGGGAAGAGTTTCATCATGTCGCAAGATAATGATCTTTTACTCTTTATTATATTAGATTGTGTATAGAAAGTTATCGGCTTTATAAAACGGATTATTTTTACTTCAGCACAAAAACTGTATTTATTTCTTTTAATGAAATCAACTGACTTTGCAGTTAATCAGCATGTGGCATCATTCTGCAGCAGTGAAACATGAGTTAATCCTTATCCAAGAACCACAGGCTGGAGCTTTGGAGAGAAAGACATTTTAGTCAAAAGGAAGCTTTAATTAATGTTTGTGAAATCAGCCCTGCATTTCAAAGTGTGTACTTCCAGCAGGATGTCTCACCTGTCTACCTCAGAGACACATCAAGAGCCAAATGAAAGTGTACCACATCAAAAGTGCTACAACACAAAAGTGTGCATTTTCTTTTGATGGGACATGGTACCCCTCAAAGAGAATGACTACCCACAGCACAAGGAATTCCTTTTTCTTATCGACCCTTCTCTTGTGCTTAGGTCCTCCTTATGTTTGATACGGGACAGATGTATCACATGTAGAATAATTATCATCTCCTTCTAACATCCGCCATCGACCCAAACCATTGATGGAACAGGGTGGAAGTCAGTCGACTCACCACACATCAACAAAAATGTTATCTAAACTCCAGAAAAGCAACTTTGATTGTTTTTCATTCATTTAACTTTAATTCATAAACATCCTTAAGTGTTCTGTCTTTCCAATATTAGGAATAGCAAATATTTTAAACTTGCACACATCCATTTTGTTTAGTAGCAAATAACTTTGGACAAAGTTAAATGTGTTGCACAGAGATCCCAGTTTCTACAGTTACTGGCTTAGGTTGGTGTTTCTAAACCTATTGGCTGTAACAAGCAGCTTTTTTCCACTGAAGAAGCTCTGGTAAATTGACTGGACTCTATCTGCCCTGCACCACCTGGCACAGACCAAGTTAGTCACTAGCTGGAGGAGCATATAAGCACGTGAAAAGCAAAGTAAAATAAAAACCAGAGCTAAATAGTAGTATTTTGGGGGAGATCCAAATGAGTTATGAGGTTTACCAACTCTAATGCACAGCGAGAAAATCCACTGAGAGTGAACCAGTGTCTCTCTATCTCAGCTTCCCTGAAATTAACTATATTCTTTGTTCAGTTTAGCTCTTTTTTCTAGACTCTGCTTTACTGTGTATGAGGCGGATTTGTAAAGCGGATTCATACAGCACTTACACAATGGCTCTTATCTATGGCTTTGTTGCCGAATGTTTTACTGTTATAGATCTTTTAGATTAGCATCCTTCTGCAGCGGCCTACAGGCATCTATGTGACTGCTGACAAAAGTAGCAGGAGGAATTTTGAAGTGTTTAAGGTTATAATACCTTGTGATGGTTCAAGGCTCATTCAACAGTTCTTTGCACTGCTGATGGACAAAGACATGAGCTATACAGCTAAAGCAACCTGAGACATTCTCAACGCAAAACAGTTTAATTTTCTGCATGGTGCCAACAATGTATCCAACTGAGCAAGAATTTGGGAAGAAACCCAAAATGTATAGTGACTTCTGTTGGGATATTTTATATAAAATACATAAATAAATATAAAATGGCTGGAATATTTATCAAATATTTCATGAATCTTTAAAAATGTCTACTTTTTTTTTTTTTTTAGATATTATCCTATCTAATTTTAAAATAAAATGTATTTTCAAAGAATCATATAAAGAAAGTTTGTGATTTGGGCAAATTGAGTGAAGATTTCCTGTGGAAAGTAGTAATATGAGACGATTATAAATGTTTGCATAATAAATCAATAAATGATTCTAACTTTATAGAAATCCAAATAATTGATCATATTTCCTGCTGTTAAATCTTGCTCCATTATTTTTGGAAAGTGACATAAAGTGATCCAAAAGAAAATTCTAAGATCATATCAACATCAATTATCTCAAGAAGATGGATAAAAAGAGCACCAGCTCATTTTTCATCTTTTAACTGTAGCTCCCTTGTTATCTTGTCAGCGGATGTGCCATTACCATTAACTTGCACGCAGGGAAATATGAAGGAGCAAACAATGAACATGACAAAATGTGAAATTCCCCAGCCTCTCTCAAGGTCTCATTTCCCTGGCAGCTGCTGGGGAGCAAGAAAGATAGATCCTCCATCAACAGCCTTTGGGAGGAAGGTTGCGCAATTTTTTTCCTGGGCTATTTATCTACATTTAGTCAGCATAAGTTGCATGGAAGCTCCATCCCTCTGGAATGTATCTGAGAGACAAAAAGATTGGGGGAAAAATATAAAATAAAAGGTCCAACTGTGCAGTCAATTTAATCTCAAGTACAGAGACCATTAAAGCAACCTGGAGTAAATTGCACCCACAATAAATTACCTCAACTCTTGAGGAGAGCTGCTGTGATTGGGTCACCTGTCATGCAGGCATATTCATGTGCTCCATCACAGCCACAATGATCCACATAGCTGCTATAGTTGAGTCACAGGCAAGTAATCTCCAATTCAAATAATATCCAGATTTCACTATATCCTTGTAAAGGGTGAGTGGAGCTCCATCATTTTACAAATCGCCAGACTTGAGGCAAAACATTTGTGTATTGTTCTGCATCTAATATTAACTGACTTCATTGCAAGTACTACTGTTACGCCAGAGCATTATGGGGAGGGGGGTAACACTCATGAAATAGAGATAATCACATTACTGCTTAAAAAAAAATAACCCCCGAAATCCATGTCAGCTTTGATACTAATGTCATTTCTACTCAGTAGCTGTTTCTGCACTGAATTCCCACAGACTTGTCAATCAATCATTTTTTTTTTCCTCTTTAAGATCTTTGTTTATCAGCAAATTGAATACATCAATCATTTACCTGCCTGAAACCAATGTGTTGTAGCCTTTATGTTGGTAAAATGTAATGGGAAAATGTTGACTTGTTCTGATCAGAAGATTTTATTTATTCCTTTATTTTTACAACACAATGGTCTTTGAATAATAACTAAAAGAAAATAGAACTTGTGAAACTAACAAAAATGAAATTTAAGATTAAATATCAAAATAAAGACTAATTTGAAAATGTGAAAATACAATAACCTTGCTTTGGGCTAAATATAGATGTCACTTGTGAGCTAGTTTTCATACATCAGCTAATTTCTTTCCATACTGGAGTATTTTGTGACTATTCAAGTACAGCTCCTTCAGTTAACTATAAGGTACTTTGTCTCTGTGATTTGTGAATCAACTTTGGGTAAAATTTGATTTAAAAACAAGTTGACATTACTGCATGTAATGATCTTATTTTAAAATGTCTTATTCAACCACACCACCTTCCCTCCCTGCTGCCTTTTGTTATGCACATGCACAGATTAGAAAGCTGGTTACTTGTTTACACTGCAGAGTAATCAATGTGCTCCAAGATAATCTTCTTCTTGGGGAAAATCTGATGTCCCTAATCTGCTACCCTGATTATGAATATATACAAACCATGTCTCTCATTTATATGACAGTTAAGAAATTAGCTTACACGAGAACGCTGACTGTAACTCTGTTACTTCTAAGTGCAAGTGAATGCACTGAGTGTTAATTACACACTGCTCCACATTCTTTTTTCCAATCCAGCAAGGGTCAGCATATAACATTGAATTCTAAAGTATTTAAATAAATTTGGTGTATGTATGTCAGACTGAGTATTTCCAGGCTTGGAGCCATTAAAATTTTAAAGATTTAAACACAGAATGTCTTAAGTTGTAGTAATGTACTTTGTACTGTCTTTTTTGGTTTGTCTCTTGTTTCAAGGTCCTTCTTAATGACTTATATACAATTATATTTCTTATTGGCTACATTGTTGGACGTGATTATTGCACTAGATGTAACATTACTGCTAGTTCAATCAATGAAAGGCAGCTTCCAGAAATGTCCATGCAATACATGAATAAATGATTCCACGAGAGTGCTGTCCTACTTTTCATTGTTGATCTTTTGCTCAGCAGCCAACTTCACACACCAGATTAAGTGTGTTGATCCTTTACCACCAAGAAACCAAGAGGCATCATACTACAATCGTGGTGAGACATAAGTCTTTAGTTACTTCAGTTTTATCAGTAGCAGTGCTGTCCTGTGGGTATAATTGCTTTAAAAAGAAAAATAGGGGCCTTAAATGCTGACAGACTAGGGCCACATATTTTCTTTAAGCAGGCCCTGTCAAGGTTTTCCTTCTTAATATTGTTTTTGTTTCTACCAATGACTAAGAAAGCAAAATGTTGGGCTGACCTTCATATACTGAATATTGCTCAATTTAAGCCCATCGCCGATCAGCATCTTTCCATCCATCCAAATCACTACGGCACTCAGCTGAGCTGCCCAGTAGCAGACTCTGTCCCTCATTGTCGTTGGATAGAATTACCATTTTAAATTATATTTGCAATGACACATTGTATATATTTATTATAAGCATATCTAAAATTTGGATCAGGTATCTGAAAGACTTTGAATCGAAAAAGAAACTTGGGATATACGTCAATTTGAATTTTTTAATACTGTTTTAATTTCAGTGCAGAAGTTACATCCTGATGTCTTCTAACTTAGACTCATTTACCCCACCTGACTTCTCTGTAAGATTCTATACTCAAAGGCTAACTACAGGATGCCATTTGGTCCGACATTTAAAAAGTTTCGGGGCCAGAATGGAACACAGTTTTTAATAAACAGGAATACATTTCCCCTGGATGGAACAACAACTACACAATATTTGTGGTAGTTTTGTCTGTGTAGTTGTTTTGTGTGAGTTTAATCTGAGATTAAGTAAACTCAGTGATGCCAGGAGGTAAATATAAGAAGGTATGGGGCAGGCAGATTATTATGGAGCTTGTCAGGTGACTACTGAGGTAAATAATCAGGTATATTGGCATTTATGCACAAGGCGAACACAGCAGAGGTATCAGGCATAAAGAGGTTTAATTGTCCAGATAAAGAAAAGGCAGGTGGTCAGATCACCCAGGGAGCATATACATGAGACCTGATCTAGCACCACACAGTTCACATACAAGTTATTAGTCTGAGAAAGGGCAAGCAAGGTCAGAGTCCCAGAGACACAAGGTACTGTAGGGTAGGAACGACTACACAGGAACACTGAAAAGCCAGATGGGTAATCACGGTGAACAATGTGACAACATGTGCCTGCAGGCTAATGGTTTATGAGCTGTCTGTGATTACTCTGATGCAGAGCAGGTGAGGGTGGGAGGAGGTGTGGGTCAGGTGATGGTACAGGCAGTAGGGGGGGGGGGTCAGAGGATCTGAAACAGAGGAAAAAGAAAAAAAAGGAAGCATGCGAGGCCACAAGCAACAACAATGGGATAACGAGTCAACAAATGAGGAAGACATTTCTTTCTAAACCCTCATGTCACAGGAGTCATTTGTAGATCAGGAAGTCAAAGGGATACTGGTAAATTAACAAGATTGAGGCTTGGGCACGGTGGGTTAAAGCAATGTCTGCACATTATAAGCAAACATCCTACTGGGTTGTGTGACTGCAGCAATCCTGAAACCATTAAACATGTTTTTCCTAGAATGTACCAAGGAGACAACTGAAAGGAAACTGTTTTATAGAAGAAATGTTATGTTTTTCTATCAAATCTTTCTTTGGCCAAATAGGGAATCAGCATCTGATCACACAGGCAGTATATAGCAAGTACACCGCCAAAAATCCACAAAAGAAAAAACACATGAAGACATCACCGTTAATGTATGGAAGAAAAAACATGCCATGAGGTACTAGAATTGTGGTGAATACAGTTTTGTGGTTTTAAATGACATCCAGCTGGTTTAGCAGCCCAAGCTGAAATGGCTGCTGGTTGAAATCTGAAGCTAAAGTAAGTGTTTAGCTGAGAGTAAAGATTGTGGTAGTTAGTGAGATTGTTAGAGAAGCTGAGATTGTAATTTGTCTTTTCTTCTGGCATTTTTTTCTTTTAGATTTCCATCTCTCTCCTTTTCGCATTTCTGGTCATTTCGATTCAATTTTGTGTTGTTCTTTTATCATCTCTTTGGGATATTTTTTGAATCCTTTTGTCTTTTACCGGAGCTCTGTGACCTGGGGCCCTCTGACCCCCCGTGACCATTAGGCCAGTGTCCACTAAACCTGTTATATAAACCATTCACTCATAGGACCATTCAGTGAAAAGACCTGAAACACTTTAGGGACCCTTTACATTAACTTTCTGCCTGAGTTAGGCATAGGATAAGGATAGTAGTGGTTGTTGTATGTAGTTGGTGTTTTGTGAAAACAAGACCCAGACACATCGACAAGACAACAGATTATTATAGGAGCCATTGTGTGTCATTTAACACAGCGATCAAGAGATGTAGGAAGGTAGAGCGGTCGTTCACCATTCCTGCAGTTGTTGGTTCAGTCCCTGGCTCCACTGGTCACATGTCGAAGTGTCCTTGAGCAAGACACTGAACCCCAGCTTAGATGCTCAGGGTGAGTGTTGGCCAGCTGCATAGCAGCTCCCACATCAGTGTGTGTGTGACTGTGAGTGGAAGTGGGTGAATAAGAAGCAGTGTAAAGTGCTTGGAGTGCCAATAGGTAGACAAGCGCTTTCTAATTGCAGACCATTTACCATGTTACTAATGGCCATTTTCAAATCAATTACTACCAAACTTAAATATTAGCCTTCCCAGGAACTGTCATAGTCATCATCATATGTGTTATAGTCCTAAAAGTTAGGTCTTTGTTTGCCTTAGTTAGAGGGTGGCACGAGGATTTGGCTGCATTAAATTTTATATTCAAACGGGCAAAAACTTTGTAAAATTTGAGCCGAAAAGTAGTTTTGATTCTCTATATGAATGATGTTAAAAATCACCTGTATGTATGTATGTATGTATACAAACAAAACTCTAAAATGGAATTATATGTACAGTTAGAAAATAGTATAGGGTGTATTGCTACCAACATGGAATTTACTAATGCTGTTGCCAAGAGTTTGTTTAACCAAAGCAGTAATAACCGTGAAGATTCAAACCATTTGTTTATAGGATTCAACATTTAGCAGCTTGTGAGTTCTCGGACAACAGGGGTGTTTAAAGTCCGGCTCGCCGTCTTCGTGCCATCCATGACACTGAGACAGATTTTCCATCTCATAATGTTTTATTTATGGCCCACCACTACTGTCCAACATAATTGATTGCATCATACAAGTTCAAGATGCAATACAGCATCTCTTGTCACTGCATAGTGGCAGCACTTACAGCAAGTGTGCTGTAAGTGTAAGGAATAAGCATCTCAAAGGTGGAATAAATCTGGCCACAACACTGATGACCCCCTTCCTGCTGCCAGTAGATCATTTTTTACATGGCTAACTCAGCGAAAATGAGGGAAGTTGACAGTGAGGGCTGCTGCTTCCAAGAAAGATGGAAATTACGTTTTTTTTTCACTGAAAGCTGTGAAGAAAATGCTGTTTGTTTGGATCCACATATTTGTGTGAGCAAACATTTTCTGTTATGAAATTGAACAAGCTTTGCTGAAGATCTAGTCTCACTGATTGCCACCTATGTGACATTTTATACATCTCACGCACTGATCTGAGACCTTACCTACAACGTATACTAGGATCAAGATCTCAGTAAGTGACCTGTGTCATAGACTATGAAATTCATGAGTTATATATATATTTATGTTACAGGGTTCAGAATTTCTGACTAAAAAGATTTGATGCCTATTTAATGATCTGAATTAGTTTTACAAGAGTTTAGGTCACTACAACAAACTCAACAAAATTTGTAGCTGTACATAATTCAAATGGTAACAATTGTCACTATTTAAAAACAAAAACATCGTTGGAACTGTGCACTTGGACTCGAAGTCACCTATAGTCGTTGAGATTGGTGTGATTTCTACAGGATATTTGTCAGCTTCATTCAAAATCTTTGCCAGAAAAACAGTTTGGAGTAGTTTATTCAGTTATGTTTTTTCTACAATACTTCAGTCAGAATTCATAGAATCATGTTGGCCAGTCATCTTTCCATTGTCTATGATGTAGTAATATAATTTAAACTCTACTGACCGTCACAAGTTACATGCTGCCAACATAATGTGTGTTGTCTTATACCGTAAGTCACCATTAACCTCAATATGCTTCTAATAGCAGCTCAACTGTGTAATTTACATTGCAAATTACGCTTTTTTCCAGAGCAATCGATACAGTGTTTTTTGCATTGATACTGTCAGACGCAGTGAAAACCGTGACATCGAAATCTGTCTCAAACACACAAACATTCACCTCCAAAGGCCTCGTTAAATAGAACTACCACTGTGAAAATCAGTCATGCTTCTCATCTCAGCAGAATCGCCCACTGCGATTCTGCATCAATAATTGGGTTGGACGTTTCATGTAGCTGTTTGGTTTTGAAAGTGAAGAGCTGTCCACGGGCTTCAGACATTCCTAGAAATGCCAAATGGAAATTGAAATATAATAGGAGGGTTGCATTGTTTAGGTGGTGTTTCCTAATGCACTAAATATGAGTGTAATTGCAAATTGTTATTTTAAAATTCTCGGTGTGTGTCCTCGTCTGGAATGGAAAGAGAGAGAGAGCTGTGATGATTTTACACAAATGATGTAAGCAGATGCATGGAGAGGTGTCATGACTCAAAGGGAAATAGTCATCAAGAAGCAAAAATCTGTGATTCTTGGATAGGTAACACCTCCCAGTATGAAAAGCTTCTCAAACCTCCATGTGATCTTGCAGTCTGACAGATATTACCTATGATTAATTTTTCACCAAACTCCAAGGTCCTAGCGTACTTTACTGAGCTTACTTTACTGAACTCTTCCCTAATGTCACCAGTGACTTGTAATACCTGTGGAGTGCTGCATGTGGCCTTGTATTATATGCTCTTATTTATGTTGCGTCCAGCCTATTTTAAAATGTGAATGGCTTTTGTATAGATGACATAGTAATCATCAAGATTTCCAGCAGCCGCTGCAGATTGAATGCAACAAAGGGCCTAAAGTACTTAACTTATGAAAATTATACTTGCAGTGCCACTGAAGCAAAAGCAGCTGAAAATTGAATTGCTACTGTACATGTGATTTCTGTGAGAGAAAGAGTCTCTTAGTAGACAAAGAGGTGTATGACTGCAGTTTATGGAGCAACATGCAGGTTCAGAGCAGATTTCACAGCAACTTTTTAACTTTAAATGTAAATGGGCCCATAAAAAAACGAAACAAAACAGCCAACAGCTAGAAAGCACCTAACCTCTGCGGTGCACTTCTAAAGAACATTATTTCCGGAACAATTTCTTTCTCTTGACTTTAGGTCTAATTCCAAAGTGTCAAGTGCAGAAATCCAGAACACATTTTGTTATAAGAAGAAACTGCCAGCACCGCTGTTGGCCTGGTTGCCTGGTGGCCTACACTCTGCGCAGCTGTTCATGGAGTCCTCGTCACCAAATTACTATGACTTTCCAAATAATATTACTGACTTAAACTAATAATTGACTTTCTCTGATTGGTTAGAAAGGTGAGTCTGATTAGAAAAAAATTAGAAACTGCATTGCTGCCTGTGCTTTTCTGGGAATCTGGTTCTGGAAGTATCAACAGCATATTTCTAATAAAAGTTCATAAATAAATAAAACAAAAAACAAATATTATCTTTTTTAAATAAAACTATTTAGCAATAAAACCTTAAAACCTTCTAGAGTACACAAATCCTATAGACATGGATGGATGATGAAATGATGGCCTCCTGGGCACAGACAGATTAAGATTAGGTAGGAATTTCTTTTTTTTTTTTTCTTTTTTTTTAATAAATATTTTAAATGCAAGACAGATAAAATAAAACAGATAATGTTTTCTTTTTTTGCAGTTGCAGAAGACATCCATCTTTAATAGTATTGTTGTTAAATATTAGCAGTGAGGATGCTAAACGTGGAGAGTTTGGTAGCTTCTTTTCACCATGTTTTAACTGTTTGTGGTCATTTTGTATCTCCTTGGGCTTTGTAGTCTCTTTCTTGGTCTCTGGCATCATTTTTACACCTTTGTGTGCTAACTGAGCTCTGGATACTGTGCGCAATGGGCCCTGTTCAGTCTTCCATTCATGCTTACAGTAAAGGGTGTAGATAAAAATCCACTCTAGGTTCAAAAGTCTTTTTTTGCTAAGACCTAAAACTACATCCATTTGACATATATGAACTTTTGGTTGATTAAAGGGACTGAGCTGGTGGCCATTTGTATTCATTAGACCTCAATGGAGCAGTAATTCTCCCTGACCCTGATGTGAGCATCAGAGGTCTCCAGCTTTAGACTGACTTGTCACCAGTCAGGGCTTGTTTTGGAATGAATGATTTAAGAGTTATACAAACCCAAATATTGCTAAAAAAGCAAACATTTTCAACTGATTGCTTATTTCACTGATGCTCATGTTTTGTGCAATAGCAATAAAATAAACTCCTTGCAATGTGTGGTTTGTCCAAAATGTTAGACTGTACCTGCTAAATGAAACCTATGAGTTTAGAACAGAAGGTACAGTACAAGGTGTGCAAGACTTGTGGATACATCCCGTTCTGCAAACACCATCACAAGAGGTGAAGAAATGTGGCTCTGCCTTGATGAGAAAGGCAAAATGTTTCAGCAGTGAAGACTATGTCTATTCAGTATGGTCTTACTGAGAGTGTGCAGTTCTTACAGGAACTTGTAAAAAAAAAAGACCTGGATTCGAGGATGAAACTGAAAGCACAAAATACCTGTGTATTGTAGATGTGTTAGGAGATGCATATAAATGACAAGTTTGGCAGGATCACCAATATGTGAATGCAAAGCCAGTTTTAGCCGGCTCTGGATGTGGATTGATTTCGACTATTAAAAAATGCAAAACAAGTCTAGAGCTAAATGGTCAGAATTTTTCCACTTGAGCTACTCTTATGCCATTAGATTGGTTGCTACTGATCCCATGTACAACCATGTACAAGGAACATTAAAAACAAGGAACTATGATGAACTTCAGACTAGAGTGGAAGATATCAATGTAGTTTATGAGGTTGGAATAATTTCCTTATACATTTCATCTGACTTCACAGTTTTTATGGCAGATCAGTGGAAAAACTATTTACTCGCTGTTTTGTCTGAAGGGTCTTATCAATGCCAGACTCTAAGACATGTGATTTGACTATGTGCTGGCTTGTATCGTACTTTACTCTAGAATGATATCGATCAATTTACTAAATTTACCGCATAGATACCTGCTGACATTCCTCTCAAAGTTTCTCGATTTGTTTGGCCCATTGCACTGAAACCCCCAACATGCAACAACATCTTGATTTAAAAGAGTGCATGTTGGATTTTTTTCTGGCGTTTTTCGTTCAAATGCTTTAATAGATTAGTCTGAAACTGGACAATTTTGGCAGAGTCAGCAGATTGGTGTGCCACTGACTTGTACATATGGTGATGAATTTGCCAATATCTTAGGAGAACAAAGCGGAGAGGTTTATTCCATGTGTCTCCATTCCACAAGATCATCTTGGATGGACATGACAGATGTACAATAATGAAATGTAGGGTCGTTGCGATACCAATATTTTTACTTTTAGGGGGGTTTTGTTGTTGTTTTTGGGTTTTTTCTCCTTGGAGCTGCAGTGGACCTGCTGCAACATGTGCCAGCAGGATCAGCAACATTACCTTTTTGCTTTTCTTTGTGACTAATGTGAAGCTACACTTCTTATGCTGCTTCGTTAGGGGCACAAAAATCCCATTCTTCAGTGCCTACAACGGCTATTAGGTCACTTCCCGTGTCATCAGTTCCATAGAAAACATGAACAACTCTAAAAGCTTTGAGGAACCCAACCTAAACCCCCTCCTATACCCACGGCCAGCCATCAAAAACATTTGCTAATTGTTAAGGTTGTGCCAAAATTCATCCATGCCATATATATAATATATCATTACAGACTTGCTAGAAGAAACAAAATCAAGGTGACCTAAGATTTTTGGTTCTTTGAAGAACTATAGATTTTGCTAGAATTGTTCCATAGAGATTTAAACTACTTTATTTATTTAATTTTTTTTTTATGATGTCTGGTCTTTGAAACTATTAAGTTATATTCTTGTGTTTATCCCTTACTCTGAAAATGAGCAAGCAATAAAAAAGTTGTCGTAAAGTTAAAGTTAAAACGTGCTTTCGCTTTTTCTTTAAAAAACTGTGTGAATCCTGACAGAAATAAATAGTTGAAATAGACTTGTGGTTACTGGTTTTTGCATAAATCAGGAAAACATCTATTTCATCTACTGATAGAGTCTGTAATTACACTAAGCCTGATTTGATTTTCTTCAAATCGGTTTAGTGCCTTTTAGAAAAAGGTGTGAAGGTGGACCAGGAAACAGACTGTTTGAATACATGTTTCTTCTGTCTTCACTATACCGGGGTTAAATCTTGTTATCCATCTTAGAATCATTTTTTAAGTTACATCTGCAAAATCCAGGTCGTACTGAACCATAATTATCTTGGACCCAAAGGTTCATCAGTTACAGAACATAAAAAGTTTGCAACACAACCCGCAGGTATTAATAAGGCCCCGAATTCTAGCAGGATGACAAGAACATTCTTTTTCAACTCAGCTGCGAGCAACGGATTTTCAGCGGCTTCCTATTTCCAAGCGAAAACATACATTCGGCTTCAAACCAGCCCCGGTATTATGAGTCACGTGGGAAAGAGGTGAGGTGAGCATCGATAGATCAGTCCTAACGAGGGCCCCTGCGTCACTCCGAACCATCCTGATCTGCATAACCATCTGTAAATGTTGTTTGGTGAATGATTTTTCCATCCCTTAGCCACAAGCTGCTGGATTTGCTGATTTCCATATTGATTTACGTCTGGGGTTGAGCAGGTTAATTAAATGTGAAAAGTGTGGCAGCAGGGAGATATAGAGGACAGAGTAAAGGCAAGCAGAGTGACTGAGTTTCTACAACAGCAATCAATGCAAAATAACAAGGTATCTGTCATCACGTTGCAATGGATTGGATGGAGTGTGATGTGCAGATGAATTAAACAGCTGCTATAAAGCACTCAAGCTGTGCTTGTTTAAGATTTAGCTGTGCATTAGTAATGACTTAGTGGATTAACAGAGGCGAGATTTTCTGACACTTTCAGGTTACCTGTGGAAAATGCCAAGACAGATCAGGAGGATTATGAAGGACAGCATTAGAAAAGCTGACAGGAAACAAAAGCCTGTGCTGAAGTCTTCGACTTTTCACGCCAGTTACATATTCACAAAAAGCAACCTTGTTGTGTTTAAGAATGTCAAACTAACGAGAAAATCACAAACCAAACCAGGCTATTCGGTTATATTCTGTACATGCCTCCTACACTAATTTTTAGGACAGTGTTAACAGCTGACAGAGGTTTCTCAAATTTGCCTCTCGTGGGTCACAAAGTGTATTAAAAGTGCAATGGTGGCCTTATAGCTCATGTGAAAAAAAAATAAATGCATGTAAAACCACATGTTGCATCATTTATTTGATTGCTGGGAATTAGCTTGATTTGACAGCTGGTGATTGTAAATGATTGTTCAGTAAATCAAAGCTTCAAAATTTTGAAGCCTTAGGGTCGATTATTTATCTTATCCACAATCACTGCAGTCATGCATGAACTTGCCTGAAAACAGATATACAATCATACAAAAATGTATGTCAATTGGCTAGATTTGAATAAACAGGAAGAATAGTGAGTATGAAAACAGCATGTTAGCCTGGATTAGTTACACCACAGTTGAAGAACAGAGCACTGATATACAACCTGTGCTGATGCACTGCAGGAGTTTCTTTAATCAAGTAATAGGAAAAGTAGCGCATACAAAACTTCCCCCCACCCTCTTAGTTACTGGTGTATTTACTGTGAATTCAGCATTACATAAATTTATCACAAACGCCTAGTGACGTTGCCAAGAGACAAGTCAGCCAAAGTATTCCCTGTCTGATCTAGAGCAGCTTCTTCACTAGGTAGGAAGGAACAGGGGAAAAATAACACTGTCATGGCAGATTTTGTATTTTCAAATCATTTAAGTAGCAGTGTGTGCTCCAGTGCAAAGTTACTGAGCAGAAACCTCTGGGTGATTTTTAACAGTGACTTGACTTTTGAAGAGCATGTAAAGAGGCAGGAGTGTCGTTCTGCTTTCTGCAATTTAGAGGCAAATCAAAAATCAAGTTGTTTTTTTTTTTTTTTCTCTCTCATCTGGTATTTCAGCCTCAGGCAGCAACTTCAGCAGCAGCAGTAGCAGCATGTTTACACTGAAGGCTGATGAACACATCACATCTGCAAATGACATTTCGACAATAGTTAGCAATGTTGATTTTAAGATTCAAGGAATAGGTTTCATTTCCAGTTTCCCGTCCTAGATCCTCTCTTAATGCTAATCCACCCAAAGTTTTTGAGTTTGTCCTTATTTCTAAAAACATTTCCAAAAAATTGATCTCAATGATGGAGTAAGTTGACACTAGGTTGAAGTGCTGCAAAACTATGCAATAAGTTATTGGTTAATACTAGTGGTTAAAACATGCAATCATTGTTTTGCTTTTAACCTCAGCCAAAGGTTCTCGAGCCTAAATCTACAGTAGCCCATCAAATCCCAAACCAAACTTTAAAATACAGGTGCCCTCCTGAACGACACACATTAACACTTCGGATCAGCCACACACTAGCACAGACTGCTAAAGGATCTTTTTTGCTCCTCAAGGAGTTGTAATTTCTGCAGGTATTTAAGTTTACATTCTCAGTTGAAACAGCTCATACTGTCATTTTAAAATTTTAATACAATACCTTTAAAAACATTGGTTTTCAATACACTTTCAATACCAAAGAAAAAAAATACACTCATCGCCGAGGGCCTAAAATTTTTGACTTTGCATCATACAGCTTATAGAGTATGGGGCAGTGGTTCATGGGTCGTTTAGCTCACTCCCTTTCTGTCTGTTTAGTAACTCATTTCAGTAAAAAGTCTGGCCACAACTTCCGGAGACAAGGTTTTCTCAATACTCTTATATTTAAAAATAAAACTAAAGACCTTTTCACACATGCACTTGAATCCTGAAATTCACCTGACTCTATCCAGAGGTGGTACATGTGAAAACGCAATGTGTGTGTGTGAGAGGCTGCAAACATTATCCACACTTATGTGCATGAGCATGTGGGTGGAGCCCGCTGTTCTGTCCCGAATTGTCAGGACGATTTAAAAACTTATAGATTTTTTTTTATAAATGAACAGCTCTGATGTGCTATAAATGAAAAAAAAAAAAAGAGTTTTTGACTCTAACATCTCCCACTGTGCGTTACATGTGTGAAACCCAACTCTAGTCAATGTCCAGAGTTCTTCTTGTGAAAGAGGCTCAACACTTATCCAATATTAGCAACCACTATGCCAGAAGATGCTGCAGAGCTGTTGGTTAAATTGGGCCGTAGGTCCCCAGGATCTCAATGTGGCCCCTGCATCACAGTATTGCTGCTGTCACACTTGAATATCGTGCCAGTTGCACTCTGATAAAATGGACACTGCAGTGGCACTGATACAGCCACTTTAAAAGATGGGCAGCGCACAATTTACACAAGTGGCACAGCAGCAAGACATTAGAATTTTCGGTTTCTACAGTACAAACGGATTAACTCATATGCACAGAAAACAGGTCATCTGCAGTGATATCTCAGGATGGGCTCAGTGCTGTCAAAGGGTGCCCATGTTTATTTTCAGCAAATATAGAAAATTCTAGAGAATTTACACATTTTGTTTTCTGGCCCCTTTCAAGTTGTTTATGATTGCAGATACAGCTTTCCCATCTCTGGCTACAGAGAGAAATATTTCCCCCAGTACAACAGTTGAATCCTTTGTTCTTTCAATCAGAGACCCCCCCCCCAAAAAAAAAAAAAAAACTAAACCTGATGATCACTGCTGTAGTTTTATACCGCTGAAAATGTTACTCTGCAGCTGTTGGAAATATTTCAACATGACATCAAACCATCTGTTTAGCCAGTCTGTGGGAATAAGAACAAAATCAGCACCACCACAACACAGAGCCAGGAAATGCAAGGTACATAGCCTGCAGGTGTTTTTAACAGTGCTTAAGTACTGGGGTGGGATTTTTCCTTTAAAGCACAGCTGTCTGTGGCCTGGAGCTGTACTGTAGATCTTTGTTTGGCTGTGAAATCAGAGAAGCAGAGGGTTAGGTTTAAATGCATGATAAACAGCATAACTAATTCAATATTATCCCAACTATTATTGGTAACCTCTGTGGTGCTTTTACGGAGACAATGAGATTCAAAGTCTATAGCTGCTATAATTGTTTTGGGGTTTTTTTGTGCATTAAATTACCGTATGTGTGTAAGATGGTGTTCCCACAGATAATTATCAGCAATTCTGCAGTCTTCCTCAGCCACACAGAGCACTGTGCCTCTTTCAGCCAGTGCACAACTCTCACCCCTCACCTCGCTTGCGCAAGCGAACCAGCCCAGTACCCCCAGTATCACACCAGTTAGTGGTCGTTATCTGTTGTCATGAGCACTGTAGCTACTTGGACCATATGCTAGTAGGCTTTTCCAATGCAAAGTCACTAAAACTAGGAAGGATACAGCTTCTTTGGTTTGGTGTTGTAGGCGAAAATGTCATGGTGGCCTACAGTTACAGTCATAAAATGTTTGTAGTTTTTAACTCTGTGAAGATTGCTTGGAAACATTTCTTGATTAGACTACATCTTAATATTTGAGTGCTGAAACAATCAAAGTGCTTTAACTTAACATCTTGATTATCTACTTTTTCCCTTACAGCCATACTTAAAACAGTGGAGAGGTCCAGCCTCTGTAATGAGCGTTATAAGCAACATGGATTTTAGAATAAGAATATGATTCTGCAGATTGTCCATACATTTTGTCTTGAAGCAGCTGTTGATAGTTGAAAACAAGATTTAAAGAAGAAGATAGAAGAGTCTTTATCAGGTCAAGTTTTTACTTTAAAAAACTACAGTCGGTTTAATTAATGTCTGTGTCCACAATGTTTAGAAGAGTAACATAAATGATAAAAAGCAACAAATGTTTGTCCACGACACTTGTCCAGATTGGCATACACTCCTTTAAGGCCCAATAAGTAACTTTTTTATATTAAAATAATCACTTCAAAGTATTTGCAACAGTGGGGCCGAATCCACTGCAGTCTCAAACTTTGGAGTCTTGTGGTTACCATCCACATTCAATTGGACATCATAGTGTCACTGTTACATCTGGGGCCTCGATGTACTCGATGGGGGCTTTTTAAAACAGCATGCATTTACAGGACTAGTAGAGAATACAGGTTTTATTTCAGTCACAACATATGCTGCATTTTCTCTGGACATTTCAGTTAGCATTACTACTTAGAGTTAAGTCTGTAACTAGTCTTTAAATAAAACACCATGTAGTGTTAGTTTTAAAAATGCTCATGAAACCCTACTAAAGTGCACAAAACATACTACAAGCACAATATAAGGTATATCAAATTATATTCATAAATATGAGAAATCACAGTTTAACCACAATGATAGCTGTACTCAACATGGGTAAAGATCTTTCTGTATTACTGAGGGGGAACTCTGCTCACACACACTCCTTACCATACTCAGCAAAACTTCACTTGTACTTAATCAAAATACTGCAAAGATGTTTTCTTGACACTATGAATACTACTGGGCAACGACTGATTGGGTATAACTTGATTTTTCAGCCAGACCATGACCTCAAGGATTCTTCCCAGCTGTGTAAGAGCTTATCTAAGATTGTATATCAAGAAGAAATTAGCTGCTGGAAAACTCTGGGTGATGGCTTGGCCAGCTTAATCACCAGATTTGAACCTCATTTCTACTGGTGTGGGAGAAGCTGGACCGAAGGATTCGGGAACACTGCCCAACCAGCACAGCAGGTAATTGGTAGGTTCAGAAGGCCTGGAAGGAAATCAAAGCTGAACATCTGCAAAAACAGAACAGTAGAATGCCACAGATTTGTAGTTATTACTGCAGTTTTTTGATGAAAGTAAAATTTTGCATGCAAAATTGATTTGACCATTATTTTCAAATATGCTTAAAAAGGGTAAATGGTCTGCACTTAAATAGCGTTTAAAGTGCTTTACACTGCTTCTTATTCACCCATTCACACACATTCATACACCGATGGGGGAGCTGCTATGCAACTGGCCAACACTCACCAGGAGCAACTAAGTTGGGGTTCAGTGTCTTGCTCAAGGACACTTCAACATGTGACCATGAGAGGAGCCGGGGATTGAACCAACAACTGTGAGATTGGTGGACAACTGCTCTACCTTCCTGCGCCTCCGTCACCCACATAACTATAACATAAACTATTAAAATTTTAAAGTGGGGGTTTAAGCAGATGACTTGCTGGTGAGGGAGTTCAGGGTATGATAGTTTTCACCTCTGAACTATGGACAATAGGACCAGGAATGGGATTGTTGCTTGACACATGTAACAAACAGTGGAACTTTAGCCCCGTCAGCACCTGGTCAGAGCAGACAGGAGGCAGAAGATAGAAAAAAATGTGCTGAAGGAACCGTGTGTGTTAAGTTACTGCCAGTAGCCTGATGGAAACACTGTTAAGACGCCCACATTCTTGCTCTAAGGCCCCCTGACAATTTCCTGCTCTATCCACACACTGGCTCACTCTGACATTTTGCGTTCTCACGTGCAGCTCCTCTGCGTAATGTGTGGAGAAGTTCAGAGTTGCAGTGCATGTGTGAAAGCAACTTAAGAACAAGAATTGCAGAAAGTATTTAACATTTTGGCTCAATAGTGCTGGACTTATTTTTAATGTTGGTTTAACAGTGCTGTCATGTGCCAATTCGTGTTTGTATTTAGCTTTGGCATTTAGCATTCAGATAAATGTCTCACTTTTAAAAAGATCATAAGTGTTTTGGTAAATGCTGGAGGTAGAACACTGAGGTTCGGTCTTGTGTGCGTTCTGTTTCTGACAATAGATTCGCAGCATTTGCAAGTTCTGGGATCAGTTGAACAGTGCAACACATTACAAAGCTATTTGATTGTTTTGGAGGAGTTAAACAATTCCGGCAATTAATGGGCAAATGTGATGTGAGAACCTCCATGTTATACACAGATGCGAGTTGATTTGACTTTTGAACAGACTGGTGAGGATGGCTCAACAGCAGCTTACCAGAAAGAGCTTCATTTGGAATCTCTCACATCTATGGGTTTGGGAGTGAGGGAATCTTGTTTGAAAGATTTTAGTTTTTTAATGTATTTCAAAACAAATCAAAATAATATTTCCTAGCCTAAGTGAAGATCATCCAGTGTTGCAATCACATTGTAAAAAAAAGCACTGCAGCAAACACCTGAGGAGAGAGACACACTGTAGAAGAACAATCCACTCTTGACTTGTAGCCTTCAGGCCCCCACAATTCATTAGCTTACTCCCAAAAGTAAGAAGCACACATTAGCAGGAGGTTGTTTTCTGTGATGGACACAGTCCATCACCGACTGGACACATCCTGGACTGCTCAGCAGTCCGTTATAGGGCTGACACATGAGACAGGCAACATCCACGTACACATTCACACCTTTAGGCAATTTACAGTAACCCATCATCAATGTCTTTGGACTGCAAGGAGAAGCCACAGTACCAGAAGAAAACCAAGTACAAAGACACCATGCAAACTCAAAAAATAAATAATTTAATAACTGCGGCCCTTCCGGCTGTGAGGCCCTCTAACACCATGCTGTGAAAATGCTATTATGAGCAGAATGAAAAGCTCCTACTGTACCTTGATGAACATTGCAGAAAGTGAGTCAGTAACCCAAGGGCTTCCTGACACACCCACACTGCAGGGATGCTACAATATCATCCATCTTCCACTCAGCTTGAGTCATGTAATCAGTGAGTTAGTCTGTTTAACTAAAGAAAATCTACAGTGTCAAACATGTTTGAATGTTCTGTTATTAATGTTAACGTTATTGATGTAACAAGGCGGCAAATCCACGTGTTTTCAAGAAAGCAGCAGCCATAAATCCAGCTGACAGCTGTCAATGCACACCACTGTGCTTCATTAAAGCACCTTTCAGTTTCAGTGCCGTAGCAGCAGCAGTAAATGAAGTAAGCCATCAGTTTCCCTGCATCAGTTTCAGTGATATTTAGCAGGTGAACTGTTCATTTGGCATTTAGTTCATGTTGAGGTTAATGTGTGTAATGGGCCTAAATTCTGTCCACACTGTCCTGATACTAAAAAGTCACCTTGACACCTTCTTCTTTCTGTAGGTTTTACGTTTGCAATTAAAGTCATAGGATTGAATGTGGTCAGATATGATTCAACTGAAAGGATCGTTAATTCCATCTGCTCTCACTTCCAAGATCAACAGTAACATAATGTTGAGTAATAATAATTAGAATCTCTTGGTCTGAATGTGGCTAAAGAGCTTTTGAATGATGATGTCATAGCAAACCTTATCATTTTAACTTTCTCTTTTAAGGCCTCTTCTCCCTCCGTCTGCTTTGTTCCAATTATAAAAAAGATGTGAACCCTAGATGCAATATGAGAGTGGATGGGTGTGGATGTGTCTGTTTGTTTGTACTGCAGTTAATCAATTTAACTCATTTAAAAGATGAACCCTTGGAAGAAATTCAGTTTTTGTAAAATACTTCAATTAACATTAGATCACGAAACCCCAATGTTGTGTCTGAATATATAAAATATGAATTAATATTAATACCTTATAGTAGTAACATTGTCCATACTGCATTTCTATTGGAAGAATTATTATGTAAAGAGTTACCCACAACACTGCTAACAACACTGATGGCATGACACATGTTGCATGCTAATAAATATTCTAATAAAAACTCAAAGGCCGGCACACACTTAACGACTGTGCAATGTGATTCCGTCAACTGGCCGGACCTAGTTGGTCCTGGTCAGTGCCAGTCCGGCTCAGTCGGCTCTGACAGGTCAGGACACAGCACACATTTTCGTTAAGTGTCTGCTGTGTACAGATTCTAGTCTTTGGTTTTAAGATCCATTCTCTGCCAGCTGTTCTCACAAAGATTTTTTTTAACAGATTTAATATTCACGACCAGTATCGGCGACCTATAGTGTCACAATGGAGGCAGAACAGAGCTTTACCTGAATCTAGCATTGTTTTAAAGTTACTTTTACCTTAATTTCCCTCCGTAGGCTCTATAGTCCGCACTGTTTTTGCCTTTACTCGTGATTTTGCCGCTTTTTCTGTCAAGGTAAAAAGTCAAAGGCATATTTGTTAAGCCACAAGAACATGCGTGATTTGGAATGTAGACCATCCAGTTGTTCCCTAATAGTCGTTAAGTTCAATTCAATTCAATTCGACTTTATTTATATAGCGGCAATTCACAACAAAGTCATCTCAAGGTACTTTACAGAATACAGTCAAGACTATAAAGATGTATACAGAGAACCCAACAATTCCCTCTTGAGCAAGCTCTAAGCAACAGTGGAGAGGAAAAACTCCCTTTAACGGAAGAAACCTCCAGCAGAACCATGCTCAGGGTGGGTGGCCATCTGCCTTGACCGGTTTGGGTGAGTGGGAAGTGGAGACAGAAAAGAAAAAGAGCAACAAAAGCAACAACAAAACATCAGGCAGGTTGGTAGGACCAGAAGCTGCACACTGGGAAACACACAGCTTCAAAGCCCAGGGGCACCTGCAAAGAGGGACAGAGAGAGGGGGGTCACACAGAGTTAATGTCATACAGTAGTTACAATTTTGAGGTGAGAGGAGAGAGTGACAGGAGGAGGGGGGGTCCCCCAGCAGTCTAAGCCTATAGCAGCATAACTATAACTAAGTATAAGATTTATCAAAGAGGAAGGTTTTGAGCCTAGACTTGAAAGTAGAGAGGGTGTCTGCCTCCCGAATCTGAACTGGGAGCTGGTTCCACAGGAGAGGAACTTGATAGCTAAAGGCTCTACCTCCTATTCTACCTTTGGAAATTCTGGGAACCACAAGTAGGTCTTCATTCTGAGATTGAAGTGGTCTACAGGGATGATATGGTGCTTAGAGGTCTTCTATATATGATGGAGCCTGAACGTTCAGAGCTTTATATGTAAGAAGCAGTCTTGCCACATGTTTGGTTAGTTGTTAGGTGTGTGCTACTTCTATGATAATTGGTGGAAATCTCTGATAGTTGGTGGAAACTGTCTTTATCTGTAAACTCTCCAATTTAATAGTCTTTGCTAGTCTTTAGGTGTTTCCCCAGCTTAAGGGGTTCAGAAACAGCCGTGGTGCAGAAATGTATCTAAAACTTAATTTAATTTAAATTCTGTGCTTGGAATGTGAGTTGTATTATCTTCATTGTATGATGATTTAAAGTGTTTGTAGAAAATGCCCTCAGTTCTTTGTGGATGTAATATGAACATTTTATTACCTCACTTAACAAACACCACCCAATGTAGAATTTGTACAGACATGAATATTTTGCAAGCATTACTAGTACAATTATTCTAACAATGATGATGAAATGCCATTGTTATCATTGCCATCATCCTCTTCATTATTAAGCTGTAGCAGTGCTCACAACATCCAAATCTCTGCAGTCTGTCAAGCTTGTGGGCGCTGACAGATCAATGGAAATCTGAGTCTGTGAAATTCAAGTACAGTTTCACCATTGCCCTGAGGAGTCTGTGATAAAAGAGGGCAAGCCAGACAGTGATGGATATAGATTTAGGGAATGATTTTTATCTCAAAGCCATTTTATGTCTCATTGCATACATGACATGGAAAAGAAAAGTAGATGTTTCAATTGAAGCCAGATGTGTCCGATCAGCATAAACATTAGCTCACTGAGGAAGTGTTTAAGATGTTCTTCTCTTCAGGTGAGAGTGCCTGTCTCCTGCCAACAAATATCACCATATGTGCTCATATCCAAGTCAATTAAAATGCCCTATTGAATGTGTGTATTGCAGCGTAAGCATGAGTTTTACAAATGACAGATTCAGTTATCCTAAAATAGTGGGTACGTTATGATGCAGATATTGAAAGAGGGACCATATAACCGTTTAGCCTGTGTATCCCGCAACAGCAGCAATAACAACCTCAAATTATTATTGCCGTCAACCAGCAATGTTGGTAGTGCAACATTTAGTCCAACAATGTAAATCATTGTTGGACTAAATTCAACAAGCGTCACAGTCCACGGGAAATGTCAGAGTTTGAGTGGGCTCTCTTCAAATGTTCCATTATGTTCCCTTTTCACAAAGGTACTCGCACTACAAAATAAAAACACAAGGCTGTTGGACCCAAAAGCCCAAACACACACTTTTCAGTCCACTCACAGTTTAAATGACTAGTTTTTATTTTCAGTTGCAATTTTTTTTTTTTTTGGTGGGGAGAAACCAGTTAAGAAAGTAGAAGAGCATGAGTTTGTCTGTGCAGGCTGTGGTGACTTGACTGCATGTCTTTGCCTTAATCAACAAACCAGCTCCAGTAGTGAACAGTTAGAGCTACATTAGTGGGATTTTGTAGGCAACCTGGGCACCACAACAAGCTTTAAATATAACACGTAATTTACATTTTCTGCTTGGAAGATGCATTGACTCCTTGCAGTTACATTGCAGATGGCAACCATCTTTATACCCCCATCCCAACGCTTACTTTTCTAAATGTGGGAGAGTACATTGTCTGTCAGGTGCCATGTCATTGGCAACCATACTGACATAAATGCAACAAAACACTGATTCTTCTTCTCTGTTTAGTCCCAAGTGGACCTGTAGTGTAGCTGCTGCTACTTCAACATTAACATTAAATTTCCTTTTTTGAGCACAATTTAGTGGCATTCGTCAATGAGACGAATGCCACTAAATTCACATTTTCTAAAAAATCACATTTTCTAATGATTACACACATAATTATGAATAGTATATTCCATTTATGCCAATAATTCTTCCAATATTCCATTCCTGCTTACAGGTTGACCTGTTTTACGCAGCTGAAATATGCAAAATCGTGTTTCTGCCGCACAGATTAGCAGTGTGGTATCACAGAGTCACAAACGTCTGTTGTTAAGTTCACAACTTCGCTTGAGTTGCAACATTGTTGCCAAGTGTGCACTGATGCACACTAAACCAAAATATATGAATTTATTTTAACAAATACCAACGTCATACGCCTGGTCTGCTTATCCCCTGCATCTTTAACACCTTCTAAAGCAGAGGTAGTCAATAGTGATTCAGAGAGGTCCGGATAGAGTTTAGTATCCTCGTTTACAGGCCTGCAGCATCATCATGTTTAAGTAGAATTATAATTTAGTTATACATTACAATTAGTTTATACATTTTGAAGTAAATGTTCTGCACTTTTATACCTATCGGCGCTTTACACTGCTTCTTATTCACCCATTCACACTCACAATAACACACACACACTCATACACCGATGGCCAACACTCACTGGGAGCAACTAAGTTGGGGTTCAGTGTCTTGCTCAAGGTAACTTCAACATGTGACCGGAGGAGCTGGGGATTGAACCAACATTTGTGAGATTGGTGGACAACCTCTCTACCTTCCTGCACCACAGTCGCCCACATAACTATAACATAAACCAGTGTTTCATTTTTTATATAATTTTGCGCTTTGTTCCATAGCGGCATTTCACATTCCTACTTCTCACCAATGCCACACTCTCAGAGCAGATGAGACAGCGGTTTCGAGCTTTCTATAGGGAAAGGATGAACATGTACACCTCAGTCCATTCTGGATTAAAAGCCTGGTTTTGTGTGTCAACCTTCCACCGTTTAGCACAAGCCGTGACAGACTGACTTACAATTTTGTCGCTTTTTCTCTCCCTGGCACTGCCACTGCTGCTGTTTTCACTCGGAAAGGGGGTTTTCTGCGCCTCTATTGAGTGAAGGCCCGCCCTACTTTGCCTGGGATTGGCTCACATTCTCACCTTAACCAACCTCAGTGCCTAAACCAATGGGAAAAAGTACTGGCCAATCAGAGACAGGTGGGATGTCCCTGTTGCTGAGTAGCAGTGTAAAAACAAATGTAATCTCTGCCACAACTGATGAAAAATTCAATATTATGTCTGTTCCAGCTATAGGTCCGGACGGAATAGAGTCTGGGTCCAGACCCCGACTGTGGTCCGCTTATTAGTTACTGTTGTTTGAAAGTTATCATCTGGTAAATGGGCTTCCACATTTACACATTTAGCAGACATGGAGCAACATTCATTTAAATGTAAGTTTTCATTTACATAGACTTTTTCACTCACTTTTGGTTTTCCACTAATTACATAAACATTAGCTGACAAATTAATCTTACTTTATTTAAAAGCTATGCACAGAAACGTGGGGCATTATCAATATCGTGGAACTGTTGCCATGTTGAACTGTTAACCATGTAAATAGCTATTTGTCATTTGACTTTGACTTTTTTATGGCTTCCGTGACACCCTCACAGTAACTCAAAAACCTGTGCTGACAGTTTGACAGGTGCACAACAACACTTTTTGGCATTGTGAGTGTTGAGATCCAGGGCAGGAACGTAGAGCTCTCACTGCAACACAAAACCAATCCCCATATGGCAGGCTGACAAAAATCTATCAATACCAACCTGATAACCTTCATCACTGCAACACAGTCCCATAATTTAAAAATCAAACGGGAGGTTTGATGTTTAAATATGGGACTGTGTTGCAGAGAAGAAGGTTATCGCCCTCCAAACCAGACTGGCCTTTTACCTCAGTGTCTGATGACCAAAAAGAGAAGGTGTTGTTTGCCTGTGTCAATTCATCAGCACTTCCCATGCTGAGGAAAGTTCAACATTCCATTCCATAGAAATGTTGCTGCTGCTGATTCATCTGATAAGATTCACGGTGCGTTGCTATTGATCTGTGACCCAGGCTTGTGGCCAAGAATATCATTTCCCTCATCAGGCGACAGTTAGACGACACCAGGCTCAGCAGAACCACACAGACACAGACAAGTGGATCTTTTAACAATGCGCTGGTGTTAAAGTCAGCTGCAATTTTAAGCTGCAGGCCTGCACATGTAATGAATACTTCCTTAACGAGATGAGATTCGATTTATTTTTTTTTACGTACAATAAACTTAAATAGCATACAGTGCTAAAGGAAAGGAGAACACACTCTTTGTCATTAGAGTTTTCCTACAAATTTCCAGAAACTTTGGGACAATGTATAAAACTTAAAAGATAATGAAAAGACTTGCATTATCATATGAGGCATTGATGATAAACAGCACAAACAATAATGAGAATAATGTTTGTTATTCATCAAATTGAGTATTTGATGATTTTATCCTGCCGCAGAGCTCGAGCTCATTTAAAATTGACTGAGGTGTCCTGATGAGTCAAATTATGAAATTCTTTTAGGAAAATCATAGCCCCTGTATCCTCTGTGCTGTAGGGGAGACTTGTTATCAGTGCACAATTCAAAAGCCAGCTTGGGTAACTTGCATCTGTGAAGGCAGCATTAAAGCTAAATGCTATGCTAGTTTTGGAGCAACATATGCTGCCACCCAGATGATGTATTTATCATAAGAGGGCTTGATAAAATCAACAGGACAATGCCAAATAACATTCTGCACATATTACAACAGCATGGCCCAGTAGTAAAAGAATCAAGTTCCTAAACTGTTTTGTCTGTGGTTCAGACCTGTCACCCACTGAAAACATTTGATGCATTATGAGGGGAATGGGAAATAAAAAAGAGTAAAAATATTTCAAAGCGTTAAAGGTTACAAGTACTAACTGTGAAGACCATATTCTAGAAGTGGAAGAAATGTGGACACACTGAACCCACTAAAACAGGCACTAGAAAACTTAACTAGGAGCTACATAAGAATCCAAAACAAACAGCAGGGAACCTGACAAAGTCCTTAGAGGCAACTTGAATAAAAGTCCACATCTACACAGTAACGCATAGAAATCTGGATTGTTTGGGAGAAATGCACACAGGAAGCTATTGCTTACTTCTAGACATAAGGCAGCTTGCTTGGAGTACGCTAAGGAGCATGTGAAGTTTTTGGAGCAAGACTATATGCTGTGATGTGAACAAAGAACAAAGAATCATTTGATCAGAATTTGCATACGCGTTTGTGGCAAGAAATAAAAACTGCATTAGGCACTAGAACAAGCGGAAGAAAAAAAAATGAGCCTAGCCTTCTACCTTCAGTCAAAAGATAAAAATGAAGACTCTAAATCCTACAAAAAGGAAATTTAAAGCAGTCGGTCTCTTCAGAAGACGAGGTGATTCAACACAGTGGTAAACGTGCCTCGTCCCAACTTTGTTGCTGGCATGAAATTCCCTTTCGTTTTACAGTTTAAAAATTGTATCGAAATTAGGTTATAAGTGATTTCCAAACCATTGCACTTTACACAGCATCCCAACTTTATTGCAAATGGGGTTTGCGGCTAAAAAAAAAAATAAATCATGGACCACCCCACCCATTATCACTGTCTTTCATAAGCACTTTACGTAGCAGTCGTACAAAGATGCAGCAGTTCAATACAAAATGTGGACAGATGGTATAAGAAAGAAGAAAACAAACACTAAATCTGTTAAAAAGGAAAGAAAGAGGGGAAAAGGTGGTTCACCAGAAAAAAGCTGACTGCAGAGGAGCTCTTTTTTGTTTCCCAAGTGTGTTATTTGGAGGAGATAGCACCTGGTCAACAACAGGCTTTTGGGATGTCAAGCATCTTTCTGAGAGGAATGTTAAACATGAAAGCAGCAGGAGGCCATAGATTGTCAGACAACAAAAAAAGAAAAGCTCTGTGTACAAAAAAGGCTGACAAACAAAATGCTAAAAGACCAGAAGACAAACACAGAGCTTAACGTATTATACTGCTGCTCCCCTCTCAACAGAAGTAGACAGCAACTGTATATAGACAAAAGCAAAGTTTCTAGACACCTGCCATCACTGCTTTCACTATGATTTCAGTTATACCTGCTGTCAGATCATTAAACTCTTGTTTACGCACACGTCAACATCAAGATGGAAGTAACACATAAAACAGTTGATTGTTGATTGTAGTTAACACTGCATGTCTCTCATCCATGTTGGAATAAGTGGTGTCCATTCTTTACAGTATCCTGAAGCTTCACCATACACACTTCGTGACATTTCTACGACGCCGTATTAAAAGTAATGGCACAGTAAAGCTGCATTGAAGTCTAGTTAGGACAATTCTTAAAGCGTAGGCAGTGTGAAAGCTTTAAGATGTAAAAAAGGTTGTAGAGAACATGCTCAGTTTGATTAAAAGAACAGTTTTTATTACATTTTTGAAAATTCCTCAGTGTGTTCAACTACTTTAAGCTCAACAGTAGAAGATAAAGTGATCAAGCTTTTTTTTTTTAAAGCTGTCATATTAAACATTTTCAGGGAAGACTGTCAAAGGACCACAACAACATTCGCAGGGAAGGTTCACCAGAAAAGATGAAAGTCTTATATGTAGTTAATGCTAATGTACTGAAGTATTAGATTACCGTCTGTTTTAAGCCTGACTTATTTTACTCTGTCCTTTTTGAATTAAAAAAAAAATCTTTCTATTAAATTGTTTAACATAATATAAAATGACAACTTGTGTGTGAACTGACCAAGAAAGTTTAAGGTTGGAATGTTGACACAAAAAAGTAATTATATAATAATTCAGCTTTAGTTTTTAGGGCTCCAAAAAAACAGCTTTTTCTATAATGGGTCTTTATGCTGTACCTCCTCCCCAGCTCTGTGTGAAACTGATCATTTTAGCTCCTGTGCCTTTAGGTCTACTCAATTCTGATTAACCAAGTTACAGAAGCCACAGATGATATATGAAGGTACGTGGGTCAGACTGAAGCAAACCTGAGCTCTGTGTACTGACTGTTCTCTGAGAACCATTGGAAAATGAGAGACAGAGAGAGACAGAATAAGAAATAAGATTTTGTTTATGTGTGATTTCTACAGTTGTGTAAAATGGCAAGAACAGTAAAACAAAGATTTTTTTTCTTCTTTAAAATCAACATCATTTTTGAATCACAATTAACAATTACGAATGCTACTTAAGGCAGCACCATGGTGGGGTGGTTAGCCCTGCCTCCTCACAGCTAGAAGGTCCCTGGTTTAAATCCAAGGCCTTTCTGTGTGGAGTTTAAATGTTCTCCCCGTGCTTACGTTTGTTTCCCCTGAGTACTCCAGTTTTCTCCCACAGTCCAAAGACATGTATGTTAGGTTACTTGGTGACTCTAAATTGCCCCTAGATGTGAGTGTTATTGGTTGTCTGTCTGTGTATGTCTCTTTGTGTTTGCCGTGATATAGTCTGGAGACCTGTCCCGTTTGGATCCTGCCTCTCGCCCTAGGACAGCTGGGATAAGCTCCAGCCCCCCTGCGACCCTAGACAAGATAGGCAGTTAAAGATAACTGGTGAATGGATGGAAATCTTTCTTAAACTGGAGCCTATCCAAGCTGTCAAAATGGTTTATTATTATGTGTTATATATTATTATCTAAGAGAAATGTTTGTAATAATTATTTAGCTCTGCTTGCTTCATCTGTTTCACCACCTGAAGAGAGACAGATAAAAGATAAAAAGATAAAATGGCAAGTTTGACATAATGTATTTAAAAAAACTATGTAAAAAGAATGATGTTGTGGAGTTTAAACTGTTTCACTATTCATACCAATATTTAATTAATAATAAGTAATTAATTACATTTAATTATTAATTAATTTAAATATATGCATGTTAATGTAAGTAATATTGTGTTTAACTGATTGGGCCCGGTTCTGCCCCCAGTTGCTAATCCCTTAAATACTCCAGACATACACAAACTACACAAGGAAGTATGTGAGGAATAATGATGATTATAGTGCTGTTGTCTGTGTGTACGCATGATAAACAACAAGTAGCCTACATCATGACAGTAAAAAGGGAAAATCTGTTTTTAGTTCTAGAAAAGCTCGAATCAGTCAACTCTGAGTTTGTTCCCTCTTCGTTTAACACAGAGATGCATGATAGCAACAGTAACGAAAGAGAGGAGCCCACATTTTAATTCAGGTGTATAAATATTAATGTGTGATATTAATGCAGATTTATCTTTAAAAAGATCAAGAGTTGTGAAAGATAAAGACAATAGTCCATAAACTGGCACTGTTACATTAATTCAGTTTCATTCATTCATTAGTAGACTTTGATTTGCTAAATGGATAAAGTGCCTAAATATTCAACTAAAATTTAATGGAGGCAGCAGGCAAAGGAACTCAGCATATAACACGCAAGTACAGTGGCAAGAAAAAGTAATGGCACTGTTTGCAATTCTTTGGCTTTTTCATTAATGGGATCTCATCTGTGTCAAAGTCACAGATATCATCAAACACTAACAGTCATGATCTTTTAGGTCTTTATGGAACACTCCCAATAAACATACAAGCTGAAGTTGCTGATTAGCATGGAGCTAGAGTTACAGAGTATTTATCAGTCCACAGTTATGCAGAATATCTACAATTGGACACAATTTGGTGCCGGAGTTATACTCCACAGAGGTGAGTGCCAAGCCAAGATCACTCCAAAGACATAATGCAGAATGCTCAATGATCACTCAGTCAATACAACAAACATTAAACAGGCACATGCACGACATGCCAGTAAGAAGACATCATCCAAAAAGTGAAGAGAGCATCATGATATGGGGCTTTTAAATGTTGTGCAGGTCTAATCCACTGGTACAGGAATTGCTGCCAAAGGAGGTTCAACCAGCCACTAAAACAATATTGTCATCGATTATGACTGTTTGCGTTTAGCTATCAGCAAGAAAATATTGTGTTTGTTGATAATTTTGTGTGGTGAAGATCAGATCACATTTCATTAAAAGCAAGAAACAGTGCATTTCTTGTTTTTGTCACTGTGTATATCCTATGTAGACCTGTAAATGCAATATCACTCTGATATACTGGTAGATGTTTTTTTTTCATGAAAATCCATGAAACTTAAAAGTGAGGGTAAAATACTGTGTATAAATATTTCAGACTCTTACTCTAAAAGCATTTACTGACTGGTTCGATATGTAAAGCCAGTAAACTTAAACTGAAATACTATAAAAACATGTTCAGTTATCTGCAGTATTAATTAAACAAATGTGCGCACACACACACACACACACACACACCGACACACACACTTAGTGCCTTCTTTTAATCTTCTAGTATTTACTGCTGCAATACAACCAGACTCTTATAAATTCCCCATAGTGTTTAATACAGCACAAAAGTGTGATCAGTCACATATGAGAAATGATTCTTCATAGGAGCAGTGCGTCCTGTTTTTAGTGCTTCACACACTTTCCCACAGATTTAAAGTGTTTACAGTTGGAGACGAACATACGCTGTTTATTATCGTAGTCTATGTGTGATGAAAGGTCAATGTCTTTGCTGTTAGACCTTTAGTGATCAGAGCAAAACAAAAAAAAGTTCTGTTCAGCCATTTACTTTATTCCTGATCTGACATACTGTACAATTTTGTGTTTCTATATGAACTGTATGGTTGGGAAAATGAAATGTGTCTTGTCTGAATTCTTTTTTAAGCAAATTCCTGAAATACCACCCAGATTAGAGTTCACTAAAAATCATACTGAGCCTATAGAAGGCTGGAATCTACCTGCTGGCTGCAGCCTGTCCGTGTGGAGTTTGCATGTTCTCCCTGTGCCTCGGTACGGTTTCCTCTCACAGTCAAAAGACCTGCATTATATTTTCGACAAAACCCTCAAATGAAAGCTGACAGATGAGATTTAGATCTAATGTACAGTGCCAAAATTATGAAAATAGTTTAAATACTTGTGAACACAAGTGTACTCGTCTGACATTGTGTGCTGCAGCGATATCAGTTGATAAGCCTCCTTATTATACAATTCTTCATTGTTTATCCATTACATAACAATGTTGAGGCCTGGTACAGAGCAGAAACAAAGGCAGCAGCTTCACAGAGCTGGCAGACATAAACATAAACTGAAATGAAGGCTTGTTCCCTAACTTCCTCCTTCATTTTTGACATCCAAGGCACTCAAAAGCTTCTCTTAAAAAGCATCAGATTGCCCTTCAGGATAAAACACGTAGCTGTTCATCAGCACTGTCAGGATTTGCAACGCTTTGAGCTGTGTCTCCCAGTAAAGTAGCAGCACAACAATTCACAGTTGTCATGGGGAGTTTGTGCTCCTTCATCTTCTTCAGAGCAAGGAGATGTCGCACTGGTGGCGCCCACAACACTTACTGAGGATGCTCAAAATAAAACAAAGGAGTAACAATGGGTCCCTGCCGGCTTCCCCTCTTCCAAATACCTGCTTAGCTAAATGAGAGCTTAAAGAAAGTTCAGTGGGTGCTAGAAAAAGTTCAGTATCTGAGTGCTGCAAAAAAGGGATGGAGTCAACCTTTCTGCTTACAGATTCCAGCAGCACCAATTCATCAATTCTGGGGGCTGGGGGGGGGATTAGAAAACATTTGTGGTCATGATAAAGAAACACATAGATGACTGATGGAGAGAGATGGGGTTTAAAGTGACACCCATTGTTGACTAAATATGAGTTTTTGAGACACATTGTGGAATCTGCTATGACTGCTTCCATGAACAGCTTAGCCACTGGTGCTACTGCTACTGCGAATATTATACACAGCAAAATGTGATACACTGGGTACAGAGGTGGCAGGAGTACAGGTGACATCACCCAGAGGACTTTTCCATCGTTAGGAGGTCAGCGGATGTCATCTAGAGGAGCTCTGGAAAAGCAGGTTGACTTTGATTCCAAACTGCATAGTGTGAGCAAATAGAGAATCTGAACAGAAGGTTCCTCCAAGTGATGTCATCTGGAGGAGTTTTTCAGCTGGCAGTAGAGAAAATTTTTGATATAGGAAGGTCATTAGCTCAAACTATTTGTATAAAAATTCTTACTTTTATAATTATTATTTTTATATTAAAACCACTTGCTGGTGTTGTGGCTGATCTGTGTATGTTCGGTTAGAGTGACAAAGTCTAACAGTCTGATGGTGAAGTGGGAACTTGCAATTTAAAGCATCATAAAAATACTGCAACAAGCAGCCCAATTTTGTTCGAAAGTTCAGTGGGTGCAAGCACAAATCATGCATTTTTGGCCACAACAATCCTAAGTCTGCAGAATCCTAGAGGGGAACGACTGTCGCATACACAGATCACCCAGTAGGGTTACGCTTCAGTTTAATGATGTCACGACAGTAAAACCACCTGGGGGTTTTAACATTGTAGTAGAAAGGTGTCAGCACTGGAAAGGAGTGCTGGCCATGATTAACAGGTGTCAGAACACTATGTGGCTTATTTGTGTGAAACATCAGGAGCAAACCGAAATGCAAAAATGCAGATACAGCAGACGACAGTTGCGAGCTCAGTGACTCTGCTGATACAGAGTTAATGGAACCGTTTAGAGGCAGAACACCATTAATATTACAATAACATCACATATGCGAAGTAGCAGTTTATCAAGCTTAAAGGCACGGTTATGGCATTTGGCTATAAAGTTCTTCTGATCTCCTCTTTGATTGTTTAGCTGCGTGCGTACGTGCGCGCAAACACACCCACACAAACATGCGTCATTATTCAGTCAAGCTCCCCCCATAGCTGTGCAGTAATGTACTGCTTTGCCACATGCTATATTCCCGACTCCAAAGACTGGATGGACCATTCTTACACCATCTTCATCTTCTTTAATACTTTCAGCAACAAAAGCTTCAATCACTACATTACACTATTCTTAAAAGAAAAAAAAAAATCAACAAAATAGGGCATGTCGAGATGAAGGCATGGATTTGTGTTTCGAATTTCATGCAGACTGCTCATTCTCTGCATCTTGCATTATTCAGCTCCGTGAACAGGAATCTCCTTCCCTGATATCCTTTGAACACAGCAGCGTTTTGTTTACATCAGACTCAAGTAAATGTTTGAAGGGCCTTATAGCATCATCAAACCAAGCCGCCTCATCTTTTATGGGGTCTACATGTGGTGTCTAGGGGTTTAGGTCTTAACAATAGAGACTGTTTTAGGTCTGTATGCTAAACTGCCTATAATAAATCCCGCTGACAATACACCAATAAAATAGAATATATTTAAATGCAAATTGGACGGCGGTGATATCACATTGTCAGGAGGTATTAGGAAATAAACCCATCTTAATGAAATAGCTTCTGTTTGCTGGTCACAGTATTATATAAAGCTTCTCACTGTTCAACACAAACAGGGTCCGTTCTTAGTTTTAATATTGCTTGCTCACCTTTGACAAATTTGTTTAAAGGAGCAGAGAAAGTCTGCCGTTTTACCTTGAGCAGCGGGGAGACGAAGAGGGCAGCAGCAGAGGCTCTGGCAGGGTTTGATGTGATGCCAGCAGGAGCAGAGAGAAAAGAAACAACAACTGAGAGCATGGTACTCTTAGTACAAACTCAACCTATGCTGCCTTTACATCACTGACTGAACCTACTGAAGAAAAAAAATATAATTCCTATACTCACGTGGATTTTTTTTCTAAACGTTATCACATTTAGTATTTTATTATAGATATTGAGGAGCAGTGCAATACTGTATAGCATAATTTGCAATTCTGCAATATCTGTACACACAATAATTGGTTACAATGATTGATCACCCACTTTGGATGTTTTTACATGATTCAGTGGCTGCTATCTGTTATCAGTACTATAGATATGGGCTAAAAGGTGATTGTTCCACATGCTAGTAGGCTCAGGTCATCATCATCATGAGATTTTAGGCAATGCAATGTTCTTTAGTTTAGGCACATACTTTGTACATAAGAAAGGTTATGAAAAGATCCTGGCGTGAATTTAAATACATAAAAAGTTAGAATAACTGCAGTAACAGTACTCACTTAGAAAATGTCCTCCTGTAAAATGTAATTAGGTCATTAGAACAAGCAGGGAAAAAGGGCGAACATTAACATACAGCCTTTGGATGGAGGAGTACGTAGTACGTACAGTACACTGTAGCAAGCACGGTCACAATATAAAGACACAGAAAGGTTTGCTATAAAGCAGAGGATTTTCCTAAAATAGGCCAGAGTTAAAGTTCAGTTTTAAACAACTTAAATTAAATGTGCTTTTGGCTGTTTAGGATGAAGAATGGTATGAAACTGGTTGCCATTTTGGCACCGCAGTAAGCAGTGGTATCTGTTATTTTGGTGCCTGATGCCGAAGTGGCACATTTTTGAAAGTCGTATGTGGGGTTGCTGTTTCAACAGACAAATGTTGGTCGAACAAGAAGAAATGAAACGAACAAACCTCTGGGGATTAAGTTGGGATAATTATATAGTTATAGTTGAGAACTGAGAAAGAACTGAGAATTCCTCCTTTTTTCTCATCCACCTTAATCACATCCCTATGAAGACTTTGTCAACTACAAAATATATCTGTTGCTTGTCTGCTGTCAGTTTCCCACGCAGCTCATAATAATTATGCCAGTAGGTGTAATGTAGCCTACTGAGCCATAGCTATGGGCTAAAAGTGACTGAAAACTCTAGATGATAACAGTAGAATTGGGAGTGGTTGTTTTCATGTTGTGCAAAATCAAAAGGGGGTGATCTCACCCGAGTACAGTAATTTACGTAGGTTATCAAAAGCCAAAGAGGCCTCAGTTTGCTTATTGTATATTTCTCTTAAATAAGGCAGGGGCTCCCAGACTCTTACCTGATTAAAATACCACACACTCATATCCCTAAATCTAATTTTCCTTTGAAATTAATTAATATTTCTATAGCTCTAAATACTATTCCCACAAATTGCCTGTAATCTTATAGTCTCATTTGTTTAATTGCATTCCCTTCCGACTTTCAAGCGCCACTGTATCATTTTATGTACTATCTGTGATTGCGTTATATTCCATTAGGGATATGAATATGTTTGTTAAGTCCTTGAGAGATGCATACAGCAATTCCTATGTAGATGCACATCTGTACCTGTGCATAACAAATAGACACAAAATGAGAAGTGATTTATGAATGTCTAATGTGACATGATAAATTCATGTGACAATGATGGTGTAGTGTAGATGGAGATTAATTACAGTGACCAACATTCTCAATGGCCATATATTCATGTGTATTGTATTTTAAGACAGACTTAAATTAATGTGACCCTATTGATTAGTTCATTTACCAAGCTTATAGTAACATCTGGGACACGCATGAAATGTTAGTGTGGTATCACCCATCAAACTCTTTGTATCATAACAATGTGGCAACTGGAGGCACCAGATGAATATTAGTACTATACAGAAAATCTGATATATACAGAGATAATCATTATTTGGCTGATTCATGTGTCGAGCTAATGCTCTTCCCTTTTTCAATACTAGTAGAAGTGACGCATATGAACAGATGGAAAGTGCAAAGGAAGTCTAATCTGCAATTTCCTGATTGCTGTAAGATAAGTAGTGACCATATAAAGGGAATATGTACCAGTTGCAGACGAGGTGCCAAATCCAACACTTTTTTTTTTTTTTTACTTATCAGGCTAATTGACCTATCTGGAGCGAGGCTGCAGCTCTGTATCGCAAACCATCTGTTGACGCACAGTCTGTGTTATTAGTGCTTCCTCCGCCCACGTCTCAGTAGACACAACACCCATCAATCATGATCCATTACTCTCACTCTCATGATTAAGGCCTTCTGCACTATCACAGCCCCTTTGTTAATGAGCAAACATGCAAGAGGTCTCTATGTCCAGCCTCTTGAACTCTATGTCCAAGAGGCTGGACATAGAGTGGGCATCTGCTGCCTTGTGATACATGTAAGCTCGAGGGGAAGGGTTGGAAATATGAGTCGCCCGTTAGAAAAAAGGTCCAAAAACACTGTGATAGTGAAGGAAAACCAAGTTACTACTGAAGGGGATGTGTGGGAGATTGTATGACTGACCTGACCTTTACGTGACCTTTACCTGACCTTTAGCTGGTAAAACTAATGATCTATAAATTTTGATTTAAACACCAGGTGGAGATGCTGCACAGAGCCTGCTGTTTCAGAGGAGAAGATTATCCTGCTGGAGGGGTTAAGAGAGCGAACTGCAGAAAGAGTAGATAATATGATGCCGGTCAATAAGAGAGCTTTACCTTGGTTTCAGGTAAGTTTCTCTTTCTCTTCCATAGAATGTGTAATTTGTGTCTCTGCAGTGCAGTCTATTGCATAGGTACATTGTAGCCAAATACCTTTCGAAGTACCCAACGTCGGACCTGGTGACGCTCGTCTTCTCTCTTTTCTGTGCAGCAGTAATTTTGGTAAAAGTGAATGTTGCTGTTCAGCATCGATTAGCTCCAACGCCAACGTGCTCTGCTTACCACAGTGGTGAAGAAGCTCACAGCAGCATAGAAACTACTGCTACTACTGCTACTACTACTAATAATAATAATAATAATAATGATAATAATAGTTAAGTTGCGTTATCTGAAAAGAAAACGGAAGCTGGCAACAGAAATGACCTGCCAAATAATGTTAGGTACCATCAATACGTCCCTCTTTCTATAGAAAGTAGACCTCATTTTCCTTTGTCTGTGTTTTACATTGGATAACTTCATTCATCGTCATTTTCTATATTAATTTTATATTAATTTTTTAACAATCTGCCTGCGAATGTAATGTGTTTATATGCTTTCTGAGATCCAGACCTGGCATAAAGAATGAGAAGTTGACATTATGCTATGGGTAATAGCACATGTATATAATTAGTCATCCAAATAGCATTTGGCGAGTCAGTTTAATTTACTTGTGCCCCTTTTCTTTTTCTTTCTCTCCCCCTTGTCCCTCTTCTCTTTTCCATCCATTCTGAACAAGATTTGAACAAATTTTAGAGAAACAAAACAAAATTATGCATGTAACCACTGTTGCAGTTACAGGGAAACAAATCGCATGGATCACAACGTTGCCCCTGCATACTAACTGTCAACATAGCGTGACGTAAATTCACATTCTCTAGAAATGGTGGATTCTGGAGCTTTGCCCATTCAGTTCCACATACATGGTCAATGATCATGAAAAGACAGCAACAAATATTTGCAGTTCAGAAATAAGCATACAGATAAATTCCAACACAGAGGGCTTTCAACTGTTTCTATCATTGTGACCGAAAGAGGGAAGTGTGAAGAAACCATACAACTTCATGTGTGAAACGTGCCGGTGGTGTTCTGTTCTGACGTAGCCATGTTTGGCCCCACTGACATTTATTGATGCCTTTTCTACTGCAGAGATCCAACGCCAATGTTTACAAAACTATTCAGATTCAGCCAAATATTCAAAATGTTTTACATGAATTTTCATCATACAGGAGGATAAGGATTTGGGCTGATGACCAGACTAGAGTTCAAAGGCCCCCCACAGCAAACTGGAGATGAAGGAGACTGTAGTGGTGTGTATGTTTAAAGGGCTGTATCTCCAACGCTATTATTATTAAATGTATGTAAACCTATTCTAAGCTGAGTCTTGGTACTTTATTGCAGTAGTATCAAATATTTTATTTAAAATCATATGTGATGATGCAGAGAACACGAAGAACCAAATTTTTGTAAGTGTCCAAATACTTGCGGCCTGAATTGTACAAGGAGATATACAGAAATAAAAGGACATTGCATCAATTAGTTATGGCTGAGGTAAATAATTGTTCTAGAAATGTTATAAATGGTTTATACTCAATAATGGATTCAAATGAGTGTGAACATACTTACCCTACGACATGAATGCGGCATATGTTACCCTTACATGTCTAATAAGTCTAGTTTCCTGTGCACAGATGGGGCTCTTAAAAAAGGATGGCAAAAGGAGCCAATGCTGACTAATTAGATTTCAAGTCAGTGGACACGTGCAAAACTATGCACACATCAGATCCTAAGCAACAAAACAGTAACTGATGTGATCTGAACCTTTGATGCACTGGGCCGTTTCTTCCTAAATAAGGTGATGGTTTTGAAGCATGCAAACATCTAAAAATTGTCTTGGAAGCTCGGCTTGCTCCCCACTGAGCTCAGCATGTGGAGTTTTTCCTTCTTTCACCTTCCCAGACACATGCTGAGAAAGCTGGAGGCGGACGCTCAGAGATACACAAATCATTTGTCTGTACAGCATCTGTTTCTGTGTTTTGTGTCTAGCTGGCCGACACCCTCATATTTGCCTTTTTATTGCTGATAAACAGCATGCCAAGTCGCTGGAATCGCCTTCTCTGCACCGCACCAACACTGTGGCTTTTCATGTATTACAGTCCTGCTGAGGCAGGTTGGATAGAGCCTCATGAGGTCCCTATACAAACAAACTGTCAAACACATCCCTCGTGTGTGTCTGCACTTTGCATGTGGCAAGAGGAAGGTAACCAGCGGGCTCTGCCGACAGGGACCAGTAAAAAAAAAAAAAACTAAAGGTATGGACTATGAAATATTCATGAGTGTATATGCAGAGCAAAGCTTTCAGCAGAGCCGCTCACAGCCTGTTATTTTCTGGTTTAAGGAGCATTCACAGGTCTCTTGGAAGCTCATGACACACACAAGAGGATCCAGACAATGTGAAGAAGCTTGTGGCTCCAATTCTTAAAAGAGTCATTGTCCTGCTGATGATCTGGTTTACAAGTCTAAAATTCCCTTTAAATGTATTCATTTACTTTATTAGATGTTAACAGGAGAGTAATGGAAGCTTTGTCCACGTTGAAATTAAACTCAAGCAACTGTCCAGTCTCAGCATTTGGGCAGGTGCAGCTTAAAACCAGCTTTTGCCATGTTCATGTTTTACAGAGATAACGGTTTTTTTATTAATGAATTGTGACTGTTCATGTTGGGACATGTTTATCATCACATTCTGTGTTCGTGAAAGGATTAAAATTCTGTACATTGATAACAAAAACCATTGGGTTTAATTACTTGAACTGATGGGATTTGTTTGACACATTCCTTTGGTTTTATTGCACTTTTGATGCCAAGTTTGATGTTGCATAAAACAGAGCTTTTGATAGATCAGAGTTTACCAATTTCTAACTTGGAAATATATATACATACAGTCATGGCCAAAAGTATCTGCACCCTTGCAATTCTCTCAGAAAATTGTTCCAATTAAGAATGTTTTGGTAACCCCATGCTTATTGATTTTGTTTGCACTGGAACAACACAAAAAATAAATCGGATACATTTCCACACAGAATCCAAAAATTGCACTGGACAAAATGATTGGCACCCTTAACTAAATATTTGGTAGCACCCCTTTGGAGAAAATAACTGAAATCTATCGTCTCCTGTAACCATGACTGAGTTTCTTACACCTCTGTACTGGAATTTTGAAGGATGCTTTCTCCCAACTGCTGTTTTGAGATATATCCATAGGTGTTCTATGGGATTCTGATCTGGACTCATTGCTGCTCTTCAGCACTTTGTTTGGAACCATTTCTGAGTGCTTCTTGAAGGGTGTTTCGGGTCATTGTCCTGCTGGAAGACCCACGACCTCCGGTGGAGACGCAGCTTTCTGTCACTGGCAACTACATTGCGCCCCAAAATTCTAGTAATCATCAGATTTCATTATATCATTTACACAGTCTAAGCAGCAAATCAGCCCCAAAACATCTTTGAACCTCCACCATGTTTGACTGTAGGGACTGGGTTCTTTTCTGTCAAGGCCTCGTTTCTTTTTCTGTGAACAGTGACATGATGTCCTTTACCAAAAAGCTTTACTTTTGGCTCATCTGCCCATTTTTTTTGTCACATTCTCCCAGAAAGATTGTGGTGGTGGTGTCCTCCTGGGTCTCCTACCATAGCGTCCCTTTTCATTCAGATGGCGACGGATAGTGCGAGTTGCCACTGCTGTACCTTGTCTCTGCAGATCAGCCTGTTTGAAAGTTAATCAGGTTCTTTAGCTACCATTCTAACAATCCTTCCCTGTAATTTTTCATTAATTTTCTCTCTTCCATCTACATCCAGGGAGGTTAGCTGCAGTGCCATGGGCTGTAAATCCCTTGATGATATTGCACACAGTGGACACAGGAACACTAATCTCTGGATATGGACTTATAGCCTTGAGATTTTCCATGTTTTTCCACAATTTTTTCTCTCAAATCCACAGACACCTCTTTACTCTTCTGTCTTTTCTCTATGCTCAGTGTGACACACTACACAAACGTTGAGTCAACTTTTCTCCATTTTCACTGGTTGTTTAAAGTGTGATTACTATATTGCACACAGCTGTTACTTGCCACAGGTGTGTCTAAATACAAATTACAGGAGCATCACATGCTTGAAAAGCAGTTATTCATTACAATTTTCACAAGGTGCCAAAAGTTTTGTCCAGTCCAGTTTTGAGTTCTCTGTGAATTATTTTACGTTTATGTTATTCCAGTGCAAACAAAAACAAATAGCACGTAAATATTGGAACAGTTTTCTGAGAGAAGGGCTGCATTTTTTTGACAGAATTGCAAGGGTGCCGATATTTTTGGCCATGACTGTGTGTGTGTGTGTCTATATATATGTATATATTTACCGCAATATGACACCAAAACTGTTCATTTTATACCTGCTTCATAGCTAATTTGTATTGTTTATTCATCATGTAAAAGAGGATCTGGTGCGTTACAATAGTGAACTGATATATCCGGTGGTTGTTGAAAATCCCTGATCTGACACCACACAACATTATAGCACAAAACAAGGAAATCAGCCTGTGAGCTATAAATTAACACATTCTCTGCACCCAGGTTGATCAGTCATGTCACAGGAAGAAATTTGTCTCTTTGGGTTGCAATGTGCTAAAGGAAGCTTAGAAAAGACGAACATGGGATGTGGCTATTTTAAATGAAAGGTTACTAAGACCTTATTAAAGATGATGCCACACACCACCTTGCATACTCATGAAAATACAACTAAAACGAACTGATTCTCTTCCAATTAGCAAGACTATTAGTTTGCCTACTATTATTTTTAAGCTGCTATCATCACATCAATATGTGTCCAAATCTGCTTTGCACACAGACTGTTCTAAAGACTCAATTCATAATATTAAATAATGACGAAAATTTTTTTAACTTTAACCCTTGTGTTATGTTCACTTTTTAGTCCCTGCGGCAATGTTTGGGTCAAATTGACCAGGGGCAATTTTGGGGTTTTGAAAGCATTACAGAAAGAAAAAGATATATAAAATCCTTAACATACACTGTCTTTATCTCAAACACAGACACTGTAATTAACATTTGTGATTAATGTTTGCAATTACAAGATCCCATTTAATAATCAAAATAATGAAATTCATTTTTTACAATTTGTCTAACAAACTAAAATATAATAGACTTTATATATAAACTTTATATTACTTACTTTATATATAAAGGACTTCGGTGACAAATCTAGAAAAACAAAACAAATGGAAAAACTCAATGGAAGTTATTGAAGTTTCTTATGTTACATATGATTATGATACACTATATATATTTCAATCATTGTAAATTAAAACTATTCAAACTGGCCATTTTAGATCTAGTTGGATCTGGGGTTTCTCCAGCAGTGGCAATTTCTTCTGCTGAATGCATTGCATGGGTTTTTATCCTCAAATTCATTCTTATATTCAGAATTTGTTTCTATATTATCCTCATATTGTAAGAAATCCTCTTTATCCCGTCGACTACCTGTCTCACTGTCTGCAAAAGCTCTAAGGCCCTCTGAGCAGTGTAGCTATTGCTCATGCTGCTGGTGGAGGATTGTAGATGAATTTACTTAGTTATATGTTTTGCCCCTTCCACACAGGTTCCCACACATATGCATGGTGAGAAAAAAGGTGTAGGTACCTGTACAACCACTAGGGGTCCAGAGGGTTTCTAAGTACTTGGATTGCAACATTTTAGCAATGTGCAAATGTCCGCTGTGCTATATGTGTATTGAGAGAGGTAGATAGAAAGAGACTTTGTCTGCATGCTGGTCAATTTGACACAAACATTATATGAGGGACATAAATGTGTGACCATGGAGTTTCTGGTCACTACCTTTTTCTTGTATCAGTTTTCTTTTAGTAAAACTATAAAACGGGTCCATTTGACCCGTACACCACCTTTTTTTTTTTAATGGTGATAAATGATTGGGCACTCTGGGCGGTTCACAGCTGACTCCCGCTTCTTTCTGGCTGCTGATTGGTTAACTGAACATGCTGCCAATGCTAATTCTCGTCTCCTTCCAGATCCTGCACCTCCTCACTCTTTTTTTGCCAGCTCAGCTCTCTCACCAGCCATGGCACCTGACCAAGCTCCACCTCTCACTCATTTGCCCTTTTCAAATCAGGCCCAATAGCATTTTACCAACAACTCACCTTCACTCTTTGGCCTCATCAGCATTGTCTAGCTCTCTCTGCTGTTTCCTTGTCACTTTATATTTGTATGTTTTTGGCAATTTCTCATGGTGCCAGTTTTTTGAAAAAAAGCCTCACCTGTCCCTGTTATCTGTTGAAGCACATATTATACAGTTGAGTAAAGGGTGTATTTGAATTAATTTTCTGAATCTGTTTCCAGATCAGCAAAACAAAGCTCAGCCAAAATATTGACCATTTGTGGTAACTCTAAATTAAAATTGATAACTAGTTATTACTCTAACAGTGACCATATAAATGCTGAGCAAATGTACTACTGAAACACAGTAAACTAACATCAGTACTAAGTTAGTTAAAAGTAATGTAATTACGCCAAAGATCATTGTTTTTTTAAACTGATATCTCCAGTGGATATGGGGTTATCAAGTCATGTGATCTCCCAGGAAATGTGAGGACATTGTGGCATAAAACAATCCAGAACAAGATTTTAACGGGAATCTAACAGAGGAGGCAGTAGAAAGTACTGTAGAACTGCCAAAGATGGAGCTGATTTTAACCATTTTATGTACTGACAGCTGGTTGATCCATGTTACAACATCATCATTTATAGTTGGTTTTATTGAGCATCTGCATTTGCAAAAGTAACCAGAAACTAAAGTTGGTTGTTCGTAGTACTGTTCCTCTCTGTTGGACAGAATTGTAATACAACACAAGTCTTCATTTTGTTTTCACTGTGGCGATTTTATTTTTTATCAGGCATAGAAAATTCATGTCACAATGTAACATCAGCAAGTGAAATCCTCTGCAAATTGACACGTGGATGGATTTGTCAAGGGTGTGGAGGTGCTGTTTACTCTAGAGCAAGCACCTTCTGAGAGTTGGAGGGTAGATTAAAGTCCACAGATGCACTTGATGACAGATTGTAGTTATCAAACAGATTGTGCTACGTGTGGCCTCTCCACAAGGGTCAAGGTAAAAGCAAATAATATTCCCAAAAATGATGGGAAACATTTGCCTGTATCTATTGCTTTGGGTTTTCACAGATGCTTTACCACGCTGCCACATTTTTACACTTGAGTAAATTACCTCATTTGCATATACAAATGACATCAACCCCTCATCAGGTGGTCCATTTTAGCTGTTTCCATACACTGTAAAATAGAACTCGTCTCAACGTAATGAGTAAAAAGGCTGCCTCAAAGGTTTACAATCAAACAAACACATTATGTCCTTCTGTAAGTGTATTTTCATTAAACGTGGCATATTGCATACATTCTCATCTTAATTGAGTTGACTTAGATATTTGTATGTATTAAACAACAAATAGTATCTACAACTAGTAGATAGAGATCTGAAGTCTAAAACTGTCTGCTGAATTACCTTTATTAACAGGATTCAAAGAGTAGGACTTATTCACATCCCATAGAGGCAAAGGGACTAGTGAATACGTCCCTCGTCTTTGAAACACAAAGAGATTTCATGTTCAGTCATATGGGTTTTCTAAATATTTGGAAATATAAAACTGATTAGAATAAAGATGATTATATTTCAAGTCTAAAATGACACTAAAATTATGAGTCTATAGGGGCTATGTTGTTTTTAGTTAAGTGTTTGAACAGCTTTTGACACGAAATACAATGTTCACCGCATCTTTGGGCTCAAATTGGGTTTAGACAGAAAACGGTGTCTCTTTATTTCTTTTTTTCAGTTTCAGATAAGGTCAAAACCTTTGGAAGTAATCTGGACAGTGGATGCTGATGGGTCTAATAATAAGCTATTTTAGTTTCTTTAAAAATTTAATTTATGAATGAATTGTTTAAAGGTTAGTTCATTCAGCTCATCCTTCGAAGTTAATATACCAACTACATTGTCTGGACTTTCAATAGATACTAGAAATTTCTAGAAAGTTCCATTAAATTGAAATTTTAAAACTTTAAAATAATGAAATAAGAGCCGATTACCAAAAATTATTGTATGATGATTTACAATGCATAGGAAAAAAATGAGATTAAAGAGAATTAAAAAAACAAAGATTAATCAAATTTTCAGATATCAAATGGATCCATGACAACATACTTGATTTAGGACAACTGGCCAAGATGAGACATAACAACAGCTGATTTGTTTTTTGCTTTTCAATAAATAAAATCCTTGACTCGTGCTGCAGCATGTACTGTGAATGGAGCCAAAATGCCTAAAGTATGTCACACTGAATAATACAGCAGTGTTGTGATCGCAGAAATAATTCAACCAATGTCCTGTTACATTGCAATTTAAAACAACATAAAAACATTGCAACATGCATCACAATTTAAATTTAAAAAATATGTTACAAAGGCTGCAACAATCTCAAAAAAAGGTCTGCGAAATCCTGGATGGACTGAAGAAGTAACTGAAAATGGCAACTGTGAAGTTGAATTATCTACCACACACACACACACACACACACGTATGGACTCAATTGCACGAATTGACAGGTGTTCGTATTGAAAAGTAGTTATTTTAAGTGACGTTATACAGTTAAAGGATTAGGAAAACGTTTGGGAGGATTTGAGCAGGCGAAATGCAAAAGACCAAAAGCAGTGTTTCGAAAAACACAGGTATCAAAATGCTGAGGAAAGATGGAGGATACTGCCTGTTATAAACACAGTAGAGATGAGGGCAATGACTGAACAGCTGCTGGGTAGGAAGGAGAGGAGATGCATGAGGTGAGGTGGGAAACTGGGAAACTGCAGGGCATAGGAGGAGAGAGAGGTATGATGTCCGAAGTTAGAAAAGAAAAATACGGATGACTAATGAACTGTGGCAGTAATAGATTACTTTCACGTTGCAATCTCTATATTGAACATTAGCCAAGTGCAAAATGACATTTTAAACAAGATCACAAGTTTCACTGTAACATTTTAGCAGATCGAGGTGCCCTTGAAGCTTCTCTCTGAAACATTTTGCATGAAAGCATAAATAACAACTAATTCAGCCCCACTTTGATGGGCTTCACTCTACATCTGCCTGACATTCTCCATGTCCACACTGAAACACACACTCTTGTCCTTTCCCAGCTGTCACTGCTGCCCACTCCCCAGGGGTAATTGCAGCGCCAAATCATTACTGTGCTCTCTTATCAAATGGCCACCGAAGTCTTGGAAGGCAGCAGTTCAGAAACCCTTTCACATAAAACAAAGTGAAATCCAATAAGAAGCAGAACAACAAAGATTAATCTTCTCTCAGACTTGTCTGATCAAAATGATTTCGGATATAAATTCGCTGTAAACGGCCTCACTGTTTTTCTTATAAATTTCTGAAGGTGAGCTGCAACTTACGAGGCCCGTATTTCTGTCTCAGTGAAGCTGGCAGTAATAACAGTATCCATACCCGGTGGGTGCCTGTTGAGGAGAACATCTCTCATATACATGATTTGTTTCTGAAAGGTTTAGCAATAAAGACCCAGAGAAAAATCGGAACTTCCTGATTGCTTTCCAAAATTAAAACTGCACATATTACTTGTCTCACTGTGATGATCACTAAGTGTTTGAAGCTTCCTTCTCTCTCTCTCTCCATCTTTTTTTTTTTTGCCTCACATCTTTCATCTCAAAGAGATCAACCCTTGAGATGCCAGATACATTCTGGTGCTTCACAAAGTTTGTCCTACAGTACTTCAAGTAAAAAGGGGTTACAGTAAGATCAAGACTACATGTTTTTTTTTTTAACAAATATCACACATCTGAAGAAACATTTAGTGATGTCAAACTGAAAAGAGGAACATTTAAGAAAACAATGTGAAGCTAACAAGCTGACAGTGAAGGAAAGTAACGAAGTACAAGTGCTTTGGTACTATACCTTAAGTGAAGTACAGCTAGGTAAAAAATGTGCTTACGTAGATTCAATTATGACTACTTTGACTTCACATCTAAGAGCCAATATCTGTACTTCTTACTCCACTCAGATCATATACTTAAACAGCTTTAACCCATTATTTATGTCTATTACCATTAATTACATTGATGCCCCCCTGAGTAAAATATGAATGATGCATTTACTTACATTTTCTTAAGTAGAAATGTCAGTGGGGAGTTATACTTTTACTAGAGTGCATTATTTCTTGTGTTTTTGTACAGTTTCTGAGTACTTTATGCACCACTGCTAACTGATCTCCATCAGAGCAGTAAGAAGCACAACAGAATATGGAGACCCAAGCACACTCATCATGATTTAAAACGATTTACTTTTTTAAAAAAAAGAGAAAATTGTGAGTCAACTATGCACGTAATCTGGCCATGTGATGGATTGATTGTGTTCGACTCAAATAGCACTGGCAAATAAAGGGAACTTATTTTAATTTCTTTACAAAACGTGACCTACTGTGTTTTGTAAAAGATGCGGGACGTGAATGTCTTTAAAATAAGTTCTATGAGCAGCTGGATGTATTTCAAATGTAATGGATGAACACTGGAGTTATAACCTACCATAGAAACCAAACAGCACTGACAGGGACTATATTGGGCACTGGGCGTTTGTTCTCCCAGTCACCACAAGGGAAGAGCTCTGCCTAACAATCACCAGTAGAAACAAACAAGGAACAACCATAGAGGCCTGAGGGACTTTACAATAGGTATATAGATTATCCAACACATCCAACACTATTGTGCCGCTTTGTACGTCCTTTGGCTAATCATATTACTTTACTATTGGACGCTCTGGGAGCACCACTATTTGACACCCTGAGAACAATTGCGTCTGCTGTTGATACTGCAGATGCAGTTTTGCGTCAGTATTGGAGGGTCCGGGAGCGTCATCTTTTGATGCAACAGTAAGACAACAGTGGGAAAGTCCTGTGTTTTGTTGTTGCATCCACTACCCCTGTCATCCTCCCTGCGAGGCTGTTTCTCTTCTAATATCATGTCATGGATTTGGGCGTCTGATATTGAAGCGCCGTGGTTTCTAATGAACTACGCTGAGCGTCAATCACCAACGGAAAGAGGCACCATCAGCGACAGCATGGAACGCAGAAGGTCTTGACAAAATGGCGCTTTTTAACACTTCAGGAATGAGAACGGGCTGGATTATCCTACCTTTCAATTGTTTGGATCACTAGGGAGTGGACTCACTAATATGGAGTACAGGCCGACCCAAAACACTTCCTGCTCCACCTCCTTCCAACACACACCAGCGATAAGACAACCAATATATTTAGAATGACTACAATACACCATAAAAGCAAGTAGAACTCAGAAGTGAAGTCACAGAAACTGTGAAGAACCGTAACACCTGACTCCTACAGCAGCCTCTTGTGTGCTGCTGTAGACTGGTCCATAGTGCCCACTCCCTTGTCAGAGTAGGGACAGCAAGCACTCACTCCCTTTGAGAGGAGCTCCCAGAGTCCTTAGGGAACTCATCATGTATGCAACACGATTTTCCACAGTGTGCTGACAACAGAGAATTCTTCTTGGCCTCCACCTTTTCACCTTGCTACAGTGATGTACAGGTGGATCTCAGGGTGCTGTGACATTACTGTTGAGTGTGGTTACAAGTTATAGCTTAATCTAAGATATATATATAAGATATAATGTAAAGTAACGATTAAAGTGAAACCCTTCCACTACATTTGAGCTAATTCATCCTCTTAGTTGTTGCAACAGCCTGAAGGGTCAGTGAGGATTTCTCACTCATTTAACATTAGACAAGTTGTGGTTCCCCTTTGGCTCTTCTGTAACTAGTGGCTGAGGTTGGGGAGACGTACAATATATGTTTCTTCCAAGACTTGGGGATAACCTCTCCATGCTTTACTTATCTGTAAACACATGGTCTGTGTGTAGCGACAAAAAAGCTTTCACAGCTAATGAGTTTTCCCAGATCACCAGTGAAGCTGCCCTCACTTCTTGTTAATGTAGTTTTCGACCAGAATTTCCTGACATTAAGAAAGCTAATTCTCAGACTCTTGTGCCCTCAATTTCAAACTATCCCAAATCCTCTTAATAGATTACGAGTCATCAATCAGCACTCACAAAGGAGAGTGAGGGAGTAAACTCAATATCCATGACTAAGCTTATTTGCCCTGGTGGTGACAGCCACCACTGGAGAGGGACTGTTGAGATGCACTTTGCCACCACATTACATCTCATCCAGAACAGCAGACAAGGCTAATGAAATAGGATATGGAGAGTTCCCCTCAAACAGCCCCAACTCTGACAATTGCCATATGGGACCTTTAAAAAGCTGCATCTCAGATAGTCCGGAGGGGCTGTCATTTTGCTTCAGTTTCATCTTCAGTGTCGCAGAGGCAACCCATAGCCAATTAGTCCAGCGGTCATCAGTAGAAGAGGAGAGGAGCTGCGGTCAGTGCTGGTCCTCAGATGGCTGACCTTGGGAGCAGCAGACTCTCAGCATCTGGGTCTATAGAGGCAGTGAAGCTTAAAGGCATTCTCCCCACTGCACCTCCTGCCCCAAATTAGATGGGAGGCACTAGATTACACAGCGCATGAAATGTGGATCACTTCTGCAACCTAGTGGCAGGAAGAAGGGATATAAAAACTCAGATCTGCAATTACCACCAAGAACAGGAAAGAGCTCAATATAAAAGCAGATTACCATCATTCCTGAGTTAGGTTTGTGTTAGATATGTATACAATTGTCTCGACTGTAATAGCGATGAGATATGAGATTGGATTCTATGTTTTCCTGTATGTGCAATAATAAAAGGACTGTTTAAATACTGATGCTGGGCTCCATTTGTTTGGTATAAATCTACAAGGTCGAACGGCATTATTTTCTGGCTGAATAGCATAAAGTGAAGAAGCTACTGTAGAAGGAAATTATCTAACTGTAAATACCTCTAACTAAACAATACCTCTAGATGACACAGTCCCGTCCTGAATTATTGGAAAAGCAACACCAATTCATCCGATTTAGCTGTACACTTTCATTTGAGATCAAAAGATGAACATCACATGAAAGTTCAGAATTTCAGCTTTACCGCCTGGATATGTTAAACAACACAGAACATAGCACATTTTGTGTTAGATGAACAAATTTGTAGGAAAGCAAAAGTATTGAAAGAGACAACTGCAATAACTGCATCAGGCCTGTGAGTCACTGACATCACTGACACACTTTTCCAGGCTTTTGCTGCAGGCTCCTTCAGTTACTGTTTGTTTTTGAGGGGGGGGGTCTCTCTTTAAACTCGTCTTCAGCAGGTGTAAAACATGTTCAGCTGGTCATTAAATCTCGTCATTATAAAACGTTTGTCCTCTGATGAAGCCCTTTTGTTGAGTTGACATTGGATTTTATATCATTGCATTGCCGCATGATAAAGTTCCTCCCAATGAGTTTTGATGCATTTCTCTGTAAATATGCAGACAAAATGTTACTGTGCACCTTTGAATTAATTCTGCTGCCACCATCATGACTTATATCATAAACAAAGATCAGAGAGACTGTTCCACAAGCAGCCGTGCAGCCCAAGACGTGACAATACAGGTTAGTTTCTGTGGTTTGGATCCCGAGCAGATATTTTCTTCCGCCACACTTTAGCCTTTTCATTGCTTTGGTCTCATCAGTCCATAAAACAGATTTTTTTGTGGATCATATCTGTACTTTATTATTAATTTTAACCTGGCTTTCTGATACTTAAGGCTGATGAGTCTTCTGTTTCTGTAAATGACACTTTTAAATGTTGGTTGCTATATAATATATAAATATATATATATATATATATATATATATATATATATATATATATATATATATATATATTTTTTTTTTTTTTTTTTTTTGTGACCACTTGAGATGTAAACCCCTCAACCCCTGTCCATAGCCAATAGTGAACCAGCAACAAAATACAGTCTGAGTCGCACAAATTCCCGGCTCATAGCAGCAGTGTGATAAGCTGTCAGTATAGTGGAGACCCCACTGTGTGTGATCTGAACTTTCCATTCCACAAAACACTGGACAAACTGAATTTTCCAAAGTCACTGAAAGAATTGTCAGAAGTTGCAAGAATAAATGCTTTTTGAAACTGTTCTTGACTTTCAAAACTAGGCCACTCCTGATCAGGAAATTGCACAAAGGACGCATACGACCTCTTTAATTCACACCCACCATAATGAGCTTATGAATTATGAGTTTTCTGGGTGAAATAATGGATTTGTATGCTGAAGGACCAGCCGGAATGACAGCCACTATAAATGAAAAAAACGACTCTAGTAGTTACAGTCGGCCGTTATGGAAATTTCAGGTCATTTCTTTTGCCACTGATGTGAGGGTTCTTAACTGCACAATGTTAAATGTAATCCATTTACCACGTGCACATAATGTAATTATAATCATAACAAAATAATCAAGAATTTGAATTCTGACACAGTCGGCTATTTTTGTGTCTGACTGTGACTGTTATGCAATGAGCTAGCAGAGAAATGGGATGTAGGTCATGCTTTGAAAAGGTCTATGTCAATTGTCACAGTCGTCACCATGAAATTGCACAATGTGGTTAAGTGCTACAGAAGCTGCATATACAAAGCACATACTGGGTTGTACAGTAAGTTTATGAATACATTTTGCATCAACTATTAGCTCAGTTAGCGGTCATTTCATTTTAGATTCATATTTTCCAATTAAACACAACTTGTTCTTTTCTTTCCAACCTGGACGGTGTATGTCTCGTCCTCAACACAAAGAAAGGCTCATTCACAGGCACCGTATAATGGGAGCCTGGGAGGCAGTCAGCACATCATATGATGCAGTGTAACTGAACTTTAGCCAAAGGCGTGAGCCATTTGTAATGTCACTATCATTTATTTTACCCAAACTGTTATCATCAAGACCTCATTAAAAGCAACTTGCCTCCATATGTTTTAATCAGCCTGTCCAATTACTACCACAAAGTCAACCCCTCAGGTGGATTGAATACAGAGGTGACATTAAAAAGTAATACAAAGTGATATGATATATGACCTGACAGATGTCAAGGCTGAATGGAACAGAAACACCTGTGCTTTCACCATAAACATGATCAAATTTTGATGCAAGTCCTAAAGCTAGAAAACCCAATTAACCCTTAAGAATGTGTTAAGAATGTTTTTAAAACATTTGATTTTACCTTAATATACCATATAATAAATATCTACATTGAACAAGTTCTGTGATTTGATCATGGTGGCGTGACTGAGGACTCCATTCTCAGTTTATGTGTGGTAAAAGTATGTGAACCTCTAGAATTTTCACTTCAGTTTTAAGGGTAAATTAGGGTTAGATCTTTCAATCAATGGGCCTAAAATCAGGCGGAAATCTTAAAAGTTCAGCCTTATTTCGGGAAGGGAAATCTGGGTCTTCACTCTCTTGACACAAACGTAGGTTTGTAGAAGTGTCATGGCTCCAATAATGGAGATTTATGAAGACATTTGACGAAGAGTTGTTAATGCTCCCCAGGCTGGAAAGGGTTACAGAAGAATCTCTATAAGTCAACCCTCCAGGATCAGTCCTGGGCAGTGAAGTCATTAGGTGTAGTGTGGTGATCAACTGATGCACACTATCCCTAAAATATTTTCCTTTAGAGAGTTATTACAAAAAGAGCAGCTATAAAAGAATAAGTACATATTTATAAGTCCCACAAATTGGCTTTTATCCCAATTCATGTGTGCATTGAGCAGAGAGGCACGACTGGAGGAGCTCACTAGAGCATCCTCTATGGGCCAAAAAAAGCATCATCGGGGTAATTTGTATGTCTGCAAATCGGATGAACGAGGATTTTGCAACTTTCATGAGAACGTATGGCCACCACATTTCTATACAGTATCTACAGTAGTTCATATAATAAATCTACTGTTTGGACATCAACAGTTGACTGTCAGGTAGATTGTGAGCAGATGGAGAACATTCAACACCACTGTCAAATAAATTAATTGACAATGCTGGATGTTCACATACTTTTGCCACAATGGTGTTATCAAATGTACATATTGGTTGACATCATCATGAATACACAGTACTTTTAATCGAGTAATTACCTTAATTTGTTAAAGCAAAAACCATTTGACCAAGATTCCGAATGTCACAATAATATCAGTGTGTGGAGTTAAAGAACCACCACTGAAATAAACAGTGTTTATTTGTGTCACACTGCTATTGTGAGCCTGGCAGCATGTCAGAGATTGGCTATTAAGCCATTAGCAAGATCTCTATTCCCAACAGAATGAGTGGATTGAACTGTGTGTAATCACAGTGTCGCTGACCACAGTGATGAGAAAATAAATACACATGGACAATCTATGTCTTCTCAAATCAACCCAAGCTAAAGAAAGCCATCGAAAAACAACTGAGCAGCCAGTCTGTCACACTGAACCATATCTTTGATTTCCCAAGTGAAGATTATGCCATGAGTTCAATAGTCAACTTTCACACACTGAAGTAGCCCAAATCCAAGATTTTGCGTCAAAGACACTCAGATGATTTTCTTCAAGTAAAACATCTAATTACATGGCAGTGTCAAATTTGTTGGACAGAGACCAGTCTGGTCCAACAAATGTGTCCAGTTTGGCTTGAAACAACCTGCCCGTATCAATCATTCTGTATCAGTTTCAGTACATTTACAAGTATTTTACTTGTGTTTGTACCTGAGCAAAACTGAGGTATTTTTACTGCTTATAACTATACTCCTACGTGATAATACTTTCATCTGTCATGAGGTGGTGTCCAACTTGTCAGGTTGGAAGGTGAACCTTCAGCCCAGTCAGATGTCTTGAGCACTGTGGGACTGATTTTCATTGAGGATATCTCTGTACTTTACTCCATTCAGCTGTCCCTCGTCCCTGTCCAGTCTCCCAGTCCCTTCTGCTTAAAAAAAAAAAACCCACAGCACTGTAGCAATGATTTCGGGCAGGTGATGACTGCTGCCTTGTTTTCTCCAAACTAAAGCCCTTCTCTCCTGATTGCTCATTTTGGCCAGGTGACCATCTCTTTGAAGAGTCCTGGTTGTGCTAAAGTCTGGAATCAGGCAGATCAGCAGAACTGTTTTGTAGTCTTTGCCAGATCTGTGCCTCGCAGTAATCTGTCTCTGAGCTCTGCAGGCAGTTCCTTTGACCTCATGGTTTTTGCTCTGATACAGTCTGCATTGTCAGCTTTGAAGCCTTCCATAGAAAGGTGTGTGCCTATCCAAATCATGTCCAATCTATTTTAATTTATCACACAAACAGCTCAGCAATGATCAAGAGAAATGAGGGGCACACTTAAATTTCAAGGAGTGTTTGCAAAGGGTCAGAATATCTTAACATTTGGGGCACTGAGTGTAGAGTAATTAATCGAGTAGTATCTGTAGTATCAGGCTGCAACAAAATGTTTAAACTTTATGAATGAATCTACTAATACCGACTGTATTTTGTATGTATCCTATCGCCAGATTCTTGCCAATATGTATCTTGACAAGCTACCCAGAAGTATGTAAAGTAATACAAATTATTAAATCCAAAACATATGATCATCAAAACAGGTTGTTAAAGTGAGAACTACCTAAAGTAATGACCACATAATTGCATCAACATATATTGAAATTAGCTACATAAATGAGTTCTTAAAGTATTTGTTAACCCAATACTTTTGTACTTTTACTTATGTAACACTTGCATGCAGGACTTTTACTGTGGTCTTGCTCCTGTTACTATTAGAAAATGATCCAAGTGCTTCGTCCACCACTGGTCAGTAAATGACTGGTCATTGTTGTTAACTAAGTCTGCTGCAGATGTGTTTAGAGTTTTTCTATTTGGCTTTTTTTTTTTTTTATTCAAATCTAAAGGTCACTTTTAAAAATCAGGACATCATCATAACAGCCTTAGTTTCTTAGTAGAGTTTAGATTTCAGTCCCTGTGGACCTTACCAGACTACATGATCAAAAGGTTGCATTGGGCCTTTAATGTAGAGATGACACAGCCAAGCACACAGAGTCAGTTCTTAGAGAATAGCATGAAAATTTTATCTGTGGATCAAACATCTGCACTGCCCGCCATAATCAGATTTAATTAAGGTGAAATTGCCTTACAGGCCTGTGATCGATAAGATGGTATTCTCTCTGTCATAAAAGGAGTGGACGGATTATTTGGGCTATTAGATCTTATAATTAAGACCATCAGCAGAGAAACAATTAAAAGGAACCTAAATTGTTTTAAAGTAACTTGTGTGTGACTGAAGCAGGGGAGCTTGGTATTGTGACAGCAAAACCTATTGACTAATACAGTTTCTATGCCATGAAAATCCCCATAGATTCCCACTATAGGCTTTTATTTAATTGGAAACTTAAGATCCTGTCTTGGATCGACAGGAAGTGTAGAGTTTACCAAAGAATCACGTGTGTAACAAAAAAAAAGAAAAAAGGTCAAAGTTGTGACTGGGTAATTAGTAAGAAAATCCTCCAGTGCTTCAGTTTATGACAGCAAGCTAGATGCTAATTAAAGGAAAACTTTATGTACATTATGTCCTAATTATCAGCAGGACATTATTTTTTTATTTTTTTATTTAAAAAGCAACTACAATCCCAATCTTTTCATCAGATAGAAACAGGTTTATGTGTTCCTATTGTTTTCCTTTCGATTCTTCCAAAATGTCCTGAAAGGTATTGCAGAAGTACATACATTTCACACTTTATTATATTATTATAAAATAATTTTAAAAAAAGAATACTGCATATTTCAGGGCAGCACAGTGATTTGTTAGCGCTACTGCCTCACAGCTAGAAAGTGCCTGTGTGGGTTTCCTCCCACAGTCCAAAGACACACATGTTCAGTTAATTGGTGGCTCCAAACTGATCATAGTGAAAGATGTTATCACAATTTTGTATAAAGACAGACTTAAGCGAAGAGACGGGGAGAGGGAGTAAACTAAATAACAGGTTTTATTGCAAAAAACTCAAGGACCAACAAAAATCGTTCCTAAGAGGAGGGTACCCAAACAAAAACACACAGTAGGTAACAAAACACTGAACAAGAATATTAACATACATTACACACAGTAAACCACAAATGAATACTAGGAAAAAAAACAACTAGGGAAACAGAATGAAAATGACAAACAGAGCCCAAATAAAAGGACGCAGGATGCCAAATAACACGGGTCAGATAGATCACGTGCAAGGTGTAAAGTACAGGAGCAAGACGAGGATCTGGGAGGGATCTTTGGGGGAAGCCTTGACATAAATAGTGAGGGGACCAGGTGTAAACAGTAATGAGTGATTAAGATACGTAAAGCTGGTGGAAAAGACGAGGAAAAGGAAGATGGAGAAAAGGCTACAAAATAAAAGTCCAAGGCAGGAAGTAGAACTTAGGGCCAGATCGTGACAGAGATAGACCTGTCCAGGGTGTAGTCCACCTTTTACCACTGACAGCTGGGATAGGTACCAGGCTATTCTGACATAGTGTAACACTTTTATTGTTGTTGTGGTGAAAGGAAAAGGTCCAACGTTCATTCTTCTTTTAGTTGTGTTTCTTTTCCCCCAAACGCCAGAGGACATTTGGCTCTTTAGCTACTATTTGCTGTTCTGTATTAACTGTGTCAAATCTTCATTTTATTTTAGTCCTTAACTAATTTCACATCAGTTGCTGGTAATGCGTAAATGTGTATAAATTAGTGATCATAAAAACTGAAACAATTTCTGCAATAACAGACCAGACCACTTCGCCACTTAGGTCCTAAAGTACTTTTTGAAGTAAAACACAACTACAGTATGACAAAATGTAATGCTACTGCATTCCACACTGATGGCAAAACAACAGGAGCACAGTTGGTAAGGGTGAAAAGTGTGGGGAGTGGAGTGTTAGAGGGCTGTCCTGTGGTGATGGGCTTCATCATGACTTTGTTCGGGGAATGGACGGAGAGCTCCAGACCTCCTGCGGTGCGCCTCCTCCAGCCCATCATGTGGCGATGGAAGGACTTACCAGTATCTGCTGCCTGAGAGCAGAGAACAGGAGCGAGGAGCCAGCAAGACTGCCCTGATTACTTTGACCTACAGGGGTCATTGTGATTCAGTTCAATTATGACATTATTATTTCTTTCTTTGACTATATCTCTTTTTTTAAAACTCCATAATGTAGTAGTAAATGTTTTGATCAACATAATGTTTGCACAATGACGGACTCGGATTGCCTAAGGGTCAGGGGCAAAAACTTTAGAGGGCACCTGTTATCAGGAGAGAACAACAATGAATTACTGTTTAAACCACTACATCACTTCATCATGTTTTCTCTATTATGGGGGCACTTTACAAGGGCACCTCTTTGCATTTTCTCCCCTGTGGCAGTAACTTATAGGGCTCCTACCTTTGCGCTACTGTGGAGATACATCAGAGGCTACTGCATTTCCTTTTAGGCTGCTGGGGACACTCCCCATACATCAGTGGAAAACTGTAGCTTTCAAACAATGCATGCTGTCAATTGATGCTAACTTTGCTTCTGTATAATATGATTCAGCTCATTAGAATAAACTCGAGGTTGGAGGATGTATGGGAGTGAAAAGGTGAAGGGGGGTCTCTGCTTTCATGGAGCAGAGAGATCAGCAGAAAAGGAATGATTCAGTTTATGAAAGCTGTGAGGACATTTACTCTACCCTTCTCATCTAATCTCACTTATACACACATACTGTAAAATGTAAAGTCAATTTGTTTTTGTTTTTTTGTAAAATTAGAAATTACAATCGATTAAACAAAAAATGTATTATTACTAGTGCAGATATTTTTTCTATACTGTACTACAGTATTTATTGCTGTTTGTTATAAATATTTAAAGTCTTTCCCTTGCTAGATTCTTTTTAGTTTAGATAATATATTTTCAATTAATCTTCTACACTCCTGCACTTTATTATATAGAGTAAGAGGCTACTGTTTGTATGAAGGAGCCCTTATAGATTGCATGTTCTCATAAAAGGAGCTTTACCCACAACCTTATCAGAGGTAAATATTTTATTTTGGTGTGCGCAGTAGTCATTTACGGTACATTTTAGAAGGGTTGTAAATCTAGATTATGTATATTTTAGCAGACCACAGTGAGTTAAATCGTAGAAAATGTAATTTCCCAACAACCAAATTACTGCCAGCGAAAATGCTGATTGGCTATCAGCTTTGGAAAACCACTAGCCACAGTGCAGTCAAGCTCTGCATGTTTTAAAATTCAACATACAGCCATTTTTGACAGTACAATTCTGCTAATAATATGTACATTTACAGTACAACGTTTAACACCTTGGAGGAAGAGAATGTGCTTTTACTTTCTTGCTTGGAGTTCATGAAAAGATCAATATTATTGTCATGCCAGCATAGAGAAGACAAGTATCGTCACAAAAGCCAACTGCAAACTTACATCACGATGATTTTACACTCGGATTTTTGTATGGATTAAACAAAAGGAGACATATCAATTTAATTACTGAGATTAATACTGAGCTGTTTCCTCATGTATTCACCATGTACACTGGTCTTTCAACAACTAAAAAAGCAAAACTTTAAAAAGGAATTGATTGGGATCTTAGGGTCACTTGCACCACTAGCACAAGATGCAGAAACTAAACATCCACACTAGGCAGTGAAACTGATGGTACTGCTGCTAATAGCTGTCTAAGACTGGTAAATTAGGTGAAAGTGATACATCTGGAATATGCATCTTCCTTCAATGTAATGCCTCTATTGTTTTTCATATTCACACTAAGAAGAGCAGCAACATGAAAACAGTCACAAATACTCCAATGATGCTGTTTAATTTCCCTGAAGGAGACCCAGCAACAAGATGCTGGGAAAATATATCCTTTTTATTTCCCTACCCTGCCCGATCCATTTCCATAATTTGCAGTTTCTTACCATACTTGTGGAGTGCTAGAAAGAGAATACCTCATGCACTAGACTTCCCGCTGCTCTCTTAGCAGGGATGCAGAAGCTCAGAAAGTAGAAGAGGCTAAAAAATAGAAAGCGAACTGAAAAGGAGATACAGAAACAGTTATCTTTTATGAAGCCTGGTTTCAAGTTACAGTCATATTGATTAGTGGAAAACTTTGTGACCTTTGTGACAGTAGGATGTGACCTAAATTAACTGACACAAACGAAATAACTCGTCAAACTGGTAAATTGTTATTTTCTTTGGCTAGACATAAAAAAATGCAGCTCACAACTTACTGAATGTCCAGTGTTAATGTTTGTTTTCATTTACTCTATGTGTTTACCATCTAAGAATTATGCCAAAAATTTGCCACAGGATGTAAAAATTATTGTCCCTATTCACTCTCAGAAAAGATGTGACATTATTCCACCTTCAGGGTCACAACAGCTTGTCACTGGGGCTGTACCCTCTAGAAGGCCACATTTGTACCCTTCACATTGGGCACTTATTTGTACCCTTGAGGTAATAGCTGTACTTATATATACACACTCAAGTGGCAAAGTCATTGCCTTTTATTTAACATAGTCAATGACGAATGCATTATTGCCTTGATTATTGTAATAGAAAATTTTCATATCCACAAATCAACAAAAAAAAAAAAAACAGACTGACGAAAAGTGACATATTTATATCCTTTTCACCCTCGAAAGGTACACATACTTACCTTGAGGTGCCATAATTAGCCCTAGGGTTTACATTAGATTGTGCCTTGGGGGTTAAATTAACTCCTACTGTACACCTGTTTCTGACAATGTAGACATAATCCATGGATTTGTAAAATCGAGTAGCTTCTGACCGCTGTTATGGAAATAAAATTAATGTCTTCTTGGGTATGAAGACCATTGAAATTTTAAAACATGGAATGTTAATGTGTGTAAGGAAGGGCTGAATCTAGTGTGAGATCTCCATGGCACCTAATACTGAAAGTAGATTTATTGGTTTTAACATTTGCAGAATCAATAGCAGATTAGATGACACATAAAGTTTTAGTATTCATCTGATGGATGATTCAAAATCTCACAAGTTGGCACGACCATGCAAGGTAACAGTGAAAGGTACAGCTTATGCTGCCAACAGGGTGTAAGCTGTTGATTTGTTAGGGGAGCTCTCTGACACTTAAAAAATACTTGGTCTACTGCCAAAGTAGCTGTTGGCTTAGACACACTGTCATTTGCATTTAAGGCTGTTTCTGCAGAGAGAAATTCATTTGTGAAACTTTGCAACTTTGTAATTACATAGTCAGTCAGAGAATATGGCGGCTTCAGGACACAAAGGAGAATCTGGAGATGAAGAAAATGCAGGCGTAAATTATATACTCATATGATGAGAAATGTTTGCCGAATAAGTGTTGATTTTCGGTAGCAGTAGGTGGTTACACGTCTAAGTAGGAAGATTAATTTTTAACATGAACGAAGAAGAAGCAATGTTTGAAAAAAATTGCTGATTTTGAACAAAAGGTCATTCCAAACTTCAACTCCTCTTTGAAGCTCTTGATTCTGTTGTTATGCCAGCAGTGCTGTAACCTGAATACTAAATGAGCTCAAAGTCATTCAAAATAGTCAGTCAAAAAAAGTCAGTCAAAATATTGTGGCAATGCAACCAGTGGTGTGTATTAATTAACAAGTGACAGATTAATGTATGTTTGGATGATTCTGTACAATTATACACAAAACAAAACATTATAAAATCAGATCCAGAAGGCTGTGTAGTGAAGTGTCTCAGCAGCTTATGGAAGAAGTTACGCCACTACTAGCGGTGTAAAGATCACTAAGATCCCAAGCTAACCTTTAACTGTTACCTTGGATGGTCATGCCAACTTGTGTGATTGTGAATCATGCTGATACTGGAAAAGCATATGATACAAGGAGGCATTGCATAAGAGCAATGTGCAGTGGCTGGTAGACTTGCAAACAGACCATAGAAACCCTCCTGGGCAAGATGCGGCATATACCAAGGAGATGCTCTGTTCCCGCTGCTGTTCTGCATAGGCCTGAACGCCCTCAGTCAGATCATCACAAAGAGGGGATATCGACTACGAAATGACCATCAGCACTCTCCTCTACTTGTATGACCTCCAGCTGTATGCAAGGAGGGACCGAGACATCGACTCACTGATCCATACCACCAGGACATCGGAATGTCATTCAGACTGGATAAGTGTGGCCAAATGGTAAAAAGGACAGGAAAGGTAGTCAGAACTGAGGGGATTGTACTACCAGAAAGCAAAATGGCAAATGTTGAGGATAGTTGAGGAAGTACCTTGGTATCCCACAGACAAGTAGTAACCATGAAGAGTCCACAAGGAAAGCAGCTACTACAAAGTGCGCACAAAGAGTAAGGCAAGTCCTGGGAAGTCAGCTGAATGGGAAGAACAAAGTCGAGGCACTTAACGCCCACACCCACCCGGGCATCAGGTACCCAGCTGGCATAATAAGCTGGCCGAAAGGGGACATAGAGGCCACTGACATCAAGACAAGGAAGCTCCTTGCAATACATCGAGGGTTTCACCCGAAATCCAGCATCCTAAGACTGTACATTAAGCGGAAGGAAGGAAGCCGAGGATCACTGAGCATCAGAGCCAGGATGAAACAACCAAGATCTATGAATACATCAGGAAGATGGTTCCATGTGATAACGTGCTCAGTGAATACCTGACACAGCAGACACCAGAGAATCAAGGGAAAAAAGAGCAGGAATCCTTATGGAAGGACTAACCCCTGCAAGGTATGTACCACCGTCAGAGAGAAGAAGTGGCTGATTCCATTCAAGAAGTGAAATTTGTATAATGTATACATTCATTCCACACAGACTGATATATTTGTTTATTTCTTTTCATTTGATGATTATAACTGATAACTAATGAAAATCCCAAGTTCAGTATCTCAGAAAATTAGAATAGTACTTAACACCAATAAAAAGAAAGGATTTTTCTTTTCCTTGGTAGTAGCTAATCAGCTAATTAACACAAAACATCTGCAAAGGCCTTTAAATAGTCTCTCAGTCTAGTTCTGTAGGCTACACAATCATGGGGAAGACTGCTGATTTGACAGTTGTCCAAAAGACGGCCATTGACACCTTGCACACCTTGGGTTTCAGCTATCGCATTCCGTGTGTCAAGCCACTCTTGAACAACGGACAGCTTCAGAAGCGTCTCACCTGGGCTAAAGACAAAAAGGACTGGACTTCTGCTGATTCCTCCAAAGTTACGTTCTCTGATGTAAATTTTGCATTTCCTTTGGAAATCAGGGTCCCAGAGTCTGGAGGAAGAGAGGAGAGGCACAGAATCCAAGTTGTTTGAGGTCCAGTGTAAAGTTTCCACAGTCAGTGATGGTTTGGTGCCGTGTCATCTGCTGGTGTTGCTCCACTGTGTTTTCTGAGGTGCAAGGTCAACGCAGCTGTGTACCAGGACGTTTTTAGAGCAGTTCATGCTTCCTGCTGCTGACCAACTTTATGGAGATGCAGATTTCATTTTCCAACAGGACTTGGCACCTGCACACAGTGCCAAATCTACCAGTAGCTGGTTTTAAGGACCGTGGTATCCCTGTTCTTGATAGGCCAGCAAACTCGCCTGACCTTAACCCCATAGAAAATCTATGGGGCATTGTGAAGAGGAAGATGAGATGTGCCAGACCCAACAATGCAGAAGAGCTGAAGCCACTATCAGAGCAAGCTGGTCTCTCATAACACCTGAGCAGTGCCACAGATGGATCGACTCCATGCCGCATTGCTGCAGTACTTCAGGCAAAAGGAGCCCAACTAAGTATTGAGTGCTGTTCATGCTCATACTTTTCATATTCATACTTTTCAGTTGGCCAGGATTTCTAAAAATCCTTTCTTTGTATTGGTCTTAAGCAATATTGTAATTTTCTGAGATACTGAATTTGGGGTTTTCATTAGTTTCAGTTATAATCATCAAAATTAAAAGAAATAAACACTTGAAATATATCAGTCTGTGTGGAATGAATGTAAACATTATACAAGTTTCACTTCTTGAATGGAATTAGTGAAATACATCAACTTTGTGAAGATATTATTTGACCAGCACCTGTGTATATATTTATATAGATAGATAATACTCATATTTGCTGTGGTGGACCTGGAAAGAAAATGAAAAGGGTCAGCTAGAATATTCATGTTCCCACAGATACACAAAGATCTTTGTCATTTCCCATTCAAGACTGCCATTTCCCCATGAGGGGGGGGGGTCTCCTGTTTGAGTGGCTCTAGATTAGTAGTGTCAGAAGAGCCCTGGATCATCACCAGCTCATACTTGTTCAACACCAAGCACAGGATCAAAGTCAAGCTGAAAAGTGCTTTGCAGCACAAGGCCACAGAGAAGGATGTGGATGACAAGATGGACATCGCACTCATCAAAATTGAACCAGACTATGAGTGGCCACTGCATCCCCTCGGCTTCCCAAGAGCCTTTGGCTAAATCATGTCTTGTGTTCTCCAAACATCAAAGCATATTAATCCTGCACACGGGGGTGATATCAGGGGCTCTTGCCCAGCAAAATTAGATTCTCATTTCTTCTTTAGCATGGTCAGTTTGTCGTCCAAATCCAGGGATTTTGTCACGTCTTGTAAAGGCAAAGCTTTAGGAATTTTTTTGTGTGTTTAACTGTGACTGTTTAACTGGTCTCAAGGGAAGGAATTTGTCTCCATGCAACCACGACAGCTGCACAATGCCATCTGTCACGGTGTTACATTCCTTATAGAAAGAGTCCTTAAAGTTGCCTAAAAGGCAAATTTGTCATGACGTAGGGGCTCCATGGCCCGGAAAAAGTGGCTATAAATTCAGTCATGCAGTCCACCCCAGAGATAAACGGCCTGAGTCTGATATAGGAGGAGGCAGGCAGAGACAAGCGGACAATTAGTTTAGTTTATGCTCAGCGCATCTCATGTTAAGACTCACATTAATTGATAGTTTTGAAGAAACAAACACACGTTTCATTGGTTTCGGGAGGAGAGTCTAACAATGTTTAGGAATGAAATATTAATAATAATAATAATAATAATAATAATAATAATAGTAACAGTTTAATCTGCACAATCATGTATTCTGACGTAATAAGTTATTTTAAACTCAATCAAAATAGTCGGATATACAGTTGGAAAGTTAAATTTATGCCTGAAAAGATGCATTTTGTCTGGCTGCTAAATGCTAGTTTGACAATTTCAATCCCCTTAAATTTACATCATTTATAACGAGTACAATTCATTTTAGCTTCAACCTGATCAGTTAAGGTCATCGATACAGTCATAATACAATTATAAATAAAGTACCTACCAAATTCTGACTTGGGCAGGGTTGGCACGAGGTTCTAATCACGTCCCTGCACGTTCTAAACAGCAATTCACAAATCAAGACTGACCTTTTAAAGAAGCAATAAATGGTACGAAGGTGTCTTAGTAACTTTATTTACTAGCTAATAATTTTAAGCAGGCTTTCAAAAACCAGCATGAACCAAAGATTTAATGGAGTATTATTAGATTTAGCTAAACTGTTTATAAGTGTGATATAATATCATGTCTATTATTCCATAGCACTGTGAACAGAGCAGAACACCTTTCTGTTTGATTAAACTCCATCAAGCCTTACAATCAAGTGGATCAAATGTGCATTTCCTCACTGACCTAAAATAACCTCACAATCCTGTGGTCAGCTAATGAAAGAAGTAATTGCATTATTTCTCCCAGCATGTGGTTTATCCTTAGACCTCCCTGTGGCCATCATGTCATTGCTGCAGAACCCCCTGCCCCGTGCTGTGTCTCAGCCAGTCCTCAGACCTGCACGATGGGGTGTTTGTAGTGGAGGTGAGAAGACCCTGATCCCGGCAGAGCACCGTCACTACTGGCATCATCAGGTCTTAAAAAACTCTAACACTGACTACATATTTAATCCCAGTGGGAACAAAAACACATTTCTTGATTCTGCCTTTGATCTACATGTATCATGACAGTTTGTGTTCTAAATGAACAATGAGCAAGAAAACGTTTTTGTCCCTGTGTTGATTCACAGAATAGCAACTCTGATGGACCCCTTGTCATCTTGATAAGAGGATTTTTAATATTATGCCATGTACCAAGTCATTTGCATATTTGTTATGCTCTCTGCCATGTAGGTGATCTTTCTTGTTTTATTTATGACAGCGAGGACTAAGGTCATAATTCTGATTTATTTAATACCCAAAGTCTCCTTTCTGTTTCCTCTGGTTCAAGATTAAGCCTCCCGCACAGCGTTTTAGGCTAAGACGTGATTATGAAGGTTTTTGATTTTTTTGCTGTGAACCAACATCATACAGATTCATCTGCCTCCAGCTTCACACCAACATCCTTTTTATAAAACATCCTTCACTGTGAAAAGTTACTACAAAGACTTTAAGAGACTGTGAGCTATGTTCAGTGAATTAGACAAAAAAAAGGGACAGGACTCTTGTTGCTGGTCTGTTTCTGCATGTAGCAATTAAGACTTAATCCAAATCTTTAAGACCAGGATCCCATGGCTATCGTTTGATAGGATGGTTGAAATCTCAGTTTGACTAGTCTGGATTGTACATGATGTATATTAATTGAGGCAGACACTTGATATCCCCATTTTCATATTTCTTTGAATCGAGTCCAAAACATCTAGCATCATTATTAGAAACAAGTCCAAATGATACCTGCACATGTGAGTAATCACCAACATCAAACCTAAAATGTTAGTTCTTGTTTCAAAAACTAAATATGTTCATGTCGGTCAGAGTTCCATAGGAAGAAGTAGAGAAGCATGGTTTTCTACTTGATGTCCACAGTAAGAGCTTGTTGATGCACTACACTTACAAAATGCAACAGAAGTGCTGTGAACCGGCATTTGGAGGCCTCTGGATATTTTCAGAGGTGTGGAAAAAGACCATCCCTGCAGTTCTCAAGGCTGAAGACTGAACTGTAGTCCACATGCTCATTATACTTGTGCTCCCCACAGGCAAAGCGCTGACATCTTACTCTCCGTGAAGACAGGATCGCTGACTCTTTAGGCTCTGATCATCCTTAATAATCCAACACTTTCTGAACACCCAGCTGCTATCTATGTGTACTCACAAACATTAAAGCAGAGGATGTCGTGTATATCATGACAATCCTACTCTGTGCATCCCTCACAGTTGTGCGATGGAATAAGTGAACTATAAACTTTCCACATTATTGCATGTTTTGTCAATCAGCATGCATAAGATCATCTGTAACGGTGAATTCCTTACATATAATTGTGCCAGTGCTCAGGAAGTTATGACCAACCGTTGTCCGTGTGACCTAAAAACGAACACGTCTAAATGTCAGTGACGCTTTCCTCAGAGTGTAGGAACTATACTGTGCTGCCGTAGGTCTGTTTTTGTAAAGGTTTGCAAAGTTTTATTCCCAGAATTGGCATTATGGATCCGGACATCGCCATTAACATATACAGCCGGCCCATCCGCACCAAGCAGCAATCACTCTCATTCCTGAAGAGACGGACTGAGATCAATGGCTTTAAATGTGTTACAGTGCTTTACCATGTTTAAACACCCATATTTTTGTAGAAAGCAGCAAAAAGGGAATAAATGAAGTAAATTTAGACAAAACAAATTCAGAAGTAAACGGCAGTACTGGTTATAAAAGACAATATGTGGAATGTTGAAACTGAAATTCCATTTTTTAAATCATTTCTAATCAGTCATTGAACCGTACGTCATCTCGCACCAAAGTCGAACCTTGGTCTCCTGTGGGAAAGTCCTGTGTCTTAGTGTACTGTCCACCACTGCCCACCTCCCTATGAAACATTTTCTCTTTATATTCTAAGTCATTGCTTTAAGCATCATATAGTGAACCATCTGGTTTTCCATGGGCACCTTAAGCACCAGCATGTAACGCAGAAGGGACTGGACAGAGTGACACTGATGCCTTGGGAATGAGAATGAATCTTTGTGCTAGTAAAATAAAGAGTGATTCATCATTTAACGCTTCAAAAACCAGTGAAAAGGCAAAACACTTTGATTTGAAAAATACCAATTGATTCCATTTTTTCAGCATTCTGTTGTCAGTGCTGAGGCAGGTTAGTTGTGCTGATCTCCCCTGATTAAAAAGGAGTTAGAAAACTCAGTTAGGCCCAAAAATCGTTGGATAACCTACTAATTTCATCTTGTTGTGACTAAATGCAGAATGTGGCTTGTCGTTTCTGAAATAAATTACTCTGAAAAGTTACTCATTAGACCACAAGACCTTTTCCCAACTTCATATCATTTTATACCCACGATACCAAAAATAGGTTTCACATAATTAGCAAATCACTGGATGCCCTTTTTATTTACAATTTTTTTTTTAAACCGTCACTTTTTTTTTTTTTTTTTTTTTTTTTAGAAAGCAGGTTATACGGGGAAGATCGAACTAATCCTATTTATGTAACTTGTCTCGACTTACTCAACCACCTACATGCATTAAAATAGTCATTCAGTTATTCAGTGGTGTTAGTGTGTGTGGAGTTGTATTGTGTAAAAAAAAAACAAAAAAAAGTGACAAACACAACTTAACCAAACAGGTAAGGCACAGAAGAGAATCAGCTAGTGAGAGCATAAATACATTCTAGATAAACTGCTCGGGTGTTCCTAGTTGCTCTAATGCATTCTCCCCCTACGAGGAGAAAGAAAGATAAAAAGCCAAGAGCCCCAGATCAAAAATCAAATTAACAGGCCGTGGCAGAGCCGGAAATCCATCCAGCATCACAGAACAAAGTTTATTTTATAGATCTAATCTAAGATCCACATCTCACTCATGATGCGAATAGATAAGCCGCTGTCAAGTTAACAGTGTGTGTGTGTCTGAATGCGTAAGTTTAGAAAGTAGTTCGTTAACAAAGCTTGGAAAGAAATAGTTTCTTCACTGTACGGGGAGAAGATATGTGCAATGTACCCAGAATTCTTTGGAAAGCAGCGCCGATACTGAGGGGATTTTCCGGCTAAAGTCGAGTTAGTTGAATTAATTAATGAACACACAGTGGAAGATCACAGTTCACAGTGGAAACAACTTTTCTGCTTGTGCACGAACACTATACTAAAATGTGTAAATGAAAGTGTTCTACATTGATTTCTTTGATACTGGTGAATATCATCTGTGTGGATAAATGTATGTAGAAAAGGGAAAAATTAAAGGATAAACCAACAAAGCGTGTTCTGGTGGAACTTATTTCCTTTATATTTAACAATTTACTTGTTGGTGCAGTGAAGGGTTTTATAGGCTTTTCATCAACAGTGGAGCTCTGTGGCACAGACTGTGGTTATAGTCATTGTTGGTTTCATCTTTTCTTAGGATTTGCTGCAAAGAAAAAAAATTCAAATAGTTTCAAGTTTTAGCATTAATGTAGCTCGGTAATCAGTTGAGGTCCCTGAGCCCATGAAGGGATTTTAAGCACAGAATCATGTCTGTTTTTACTGCATTGCTGCCTGAGGGCCTGAAGATCTCTGCCATTCAGAGTTGGTTTTTGGCCTTGTTCCTTGTCGACAGAGATTTCTCTGGATTCATATTATGAAGTCCTCACAGTCTTTTCTTTCTGATTTTGTAGTTATTTCATGTCTCGTGTTATTTTTTGGTACATTTTAGATTAGAAGTGTTGTGGTAGTTGTGGTGTTTCTTTAAACTTCATTTTTTACTCCTTTTGTTGTTTTTGTGTAGGTTTGTGTCTCCTTAGTGATTTGTGTGTTTCTTTTCAGGTTGGATGGAGGGGTTATGACTAATAGTTGACAGATTCTCCCACCTGAGATGTGGATCTCTGCAGCTCCCCCAGAGTTACCACGAGCCTGTTGGCTGCTTCTCTGATTAATACTCTCCTTGTTCTGCCTGTCAGTTTAGGTGGACGACCACGTTTTGGTAGGTTTGCAGTTGTGCCAAATTCTTTCCCTTTTTTTGGATGATGGATTGTACGTTGCTCTGTGAGATGTTCAAAGGTTAGAATATTTTTTTCATAACCCAACCCTGCTTTAAACCTCTCCACCACCTTATCCCTGATCTGTCTGGTGTGTTCCTTGGACTTCATGAACGAAACCCCCGAGGGCTTCACAGAGCAGCTGTATTCATACTGAGATTAAATTACACACAGGTGGACTCTTTTACTAATTAGGTGACTGGAGGCATTTTCCAGCTAGAAGTAGTGAGATTTTAACTTAGGGAAGTTTAATGCCCTTCAGTTACATGTTCTACTTAAACTAAAACTAAAAGAAGCAAGTTTAGTATCAGTGTTAGCGTCCTTTACCCAAAAAGTACAACCAAATGTTTGAGGCTACACAAGTGAACTTTAACATTCCTAGACATTTCACATTTGTGTTGCAAAAGGTCTACAACAATTTATGTCCTAACAGCCGCTTGGTGCATAACAATACCCTGGTATTTATGAGTGGATTTTATTTTGAAGTACTTAATTATACTTTAGTACTGTACTTGAGTTAATGTACAGTGCCTTGAAATTTTACACGTTTTCTCACACTACAACCACAAACATAGGTGTATTGTATTGGGATTGTATGTGATAGACCAACCCAAAGTGGTACAGAATTGTGAAGTGAAAGGAAAATGGTAAATGTTTTTTTTTTTTTTTTTTTTTTTACAAATAACTATCTGAATAGTGTGGCGTGCGTTTGCATTCGGGCCCCTTTACTCTGATACTACTTACTAAAATCCAGTGGAACCAATTACTGAAGTGATCCATTTTTCGTTTTGATAAATTTGCTAAGATTTCAAACAAACTTCCTTCATGTTGTTGTCATCGGGTATTGTTTGTAGAATTTTGAAGAAAATAATGAATTTGATCCATTTTGGAATACGGCATGGAACAAACTTTAACTTGAGCAAAAAATAAATTAAATGGTACATTTTTAAGCAAGAACTTGTTTGACTGAATTCTGCCACCACTGAAGACAACAGTGTCATTCATTGATATTCTACCCTGCTCCATCCTGAACCCATTAAACCAAACAAGACGACAAAGGGGACACACTGTAACAGACACTTTTATTGAGTCCTACGGAGTGTGAACATTGATAAATACAACATGAAACACTTTGGATTCCTTCTCACCATTTTAAAGACAACTGCGTCGTCTAAGAGAACATATAACAGATTTAATTAAAATGATGAAGAGCAACAAGGAAGATAATACAGCAGGACAATCTCTCATAAGGTCCCCTTGTTTGGGGTTTTACCTTGAGAAATGTGTCACTTAAGATCATTTGAAAATAAACGCATTGTCTTTATAAGATGCAGTATATTATGCTAGACACACTCCCAGAAACTCATACAACATGAGGCAAATAAATAGTACAGTGGATTTAAGTCAAAGAATATAAAATCTTCCCTTCAAACCCTCGATGTTATGTACTGTATCGTACGAGACCAGGAGACACCAGAACATTGAAGTTAGAAAATGGCATTAACATGGTATGTTACAGTATGGTTTCTCTGACAGAAGACAAACTTGAATTCAGTTTGAAGAAAATTTGTTGTTCATGGAGAAAGTCTTGTTTAAATTTTGTTATAGGCATGTAACAGCATATTTACTTCCACAATGTGAAATAAGTGGGAAAATACGATATATGAAGCATCTACAAAAGATGTAAAATATGCCAGCTAAAAATATATGGCTTCCTAAAAGCATATCGCTGCTGTTGATGACCGTGTCTTCTTCCACCCTTTACGATAAGACCTAAAGGGCTTTTATGGATCTTTGGGTAATGAAATCAGTCTCTGGCAGATCACATAAACCGTTCGTTGAGGTAAGGATAAGGAATTTAACAAAGTGGAAGATGAAGATATGAAACGTTTAATGTGCGACTTGAGCCGTTGCTGGATGAATTCAATGACAAAGAAAATTTGTTTTACTTGGAGACATCTGGACTGAGTCCGACTCTCAGTCTGAATGAAAAAGAGGCAAATTGCTCCCACACGGCAAACGTGTAGGGGTTTTATGAAGTACAGGAATTTTCTTGCTTTAAACGCTTCTGGAGTTGATACCGAAAACCACTCTCATCACCTTGTCAACACGATGTGAAGACTTCTCATTTTTATGGTCGAGTGCTCCCACTTGCTTGAGGCTCTAATGTTAATCAATCTAAGTAGAGACATTAAAGCAGCAGAGAAAATATCCCTAACTAGTAGAGGACAGTGCAGGGCTGTCTGATAAACTGGAAAGGCAAAGAATTGGTAACTCAGTGTAGGATACTGCCCTCATGGCAGTAAAACATCCAAGATTACCACTCAGTTTTGCTGGAATGAGGGATTCTTGGTCGCTTTGGCAAAAGACTCCACATTATATGCTCTTGAGTTTGGCTGCCTAAAGGGATCAAACCAAATGTTGTTCATGTGACGCACAAAAATCCATTACACCCAACTGAACACAGTAGGTGTAAAACCATCTTAAAGAAGCTTTTTGTGCTAACTAAGAAACTGGAGGAGGACCACATCCAAGCAAACTGGTGGAGCAAGTTTGCAGTTTTAATATTTTATGGTTGTAAAACTTCAAAGGCTAAACTATTAACAAATGCACCTGATGCCGTCCATAATGGATTTTCATCATTTGAAAGCTAAGGGTGTTTTCACACCTACTTCATTCTGGATAAATTCATCTCTGAATGGTTTTTGCCACAGTGGTGGTGTGAAGTGTGAAGTGGCGTTGTATTGTCAAGATGGTTTTCCAAGGTGCAATCAGCATTCTCCTGGCCTGGGTTTGTTTGCTTTATTGTTCAGATAATTATGATGGTTTTGCGCAAAACCCAATTGTATAGTTGTTTAATGTTACATGTACATAACACAATGTGCCAGATCCATTTAAAGCTGCAGTATTTCCCCTATAGCGTTTTTTTTTTTTACCGTGATTCTATAGCTACTGCTAATTTCTGTTATCACGGCTTCTGTTGTAGAGTTTTGGTGAAATGGGAAATTGTGTAAAATGGCAGTACACAGAGGAGCAAACTCCGCTCGAAGAGGAAAAAAAAGACAAAGGGAGGCAGAAAGAAAAGGCCAGCTGGACCAAATGGTTAACTCTCCATACAGCAATACAGTTTACAACCAATGTGCTGTATATATACCACCAGCTAATTACAGTGACATTGTTTAAAGCCCCTCACATTTAGATGAACTAGCATCGGCGGAAGGATATGATTGAGCTACCAGTTCAACCAACACTCGATGTATTTTCCCATCTGATCAACTGAAGAGGCTGTGTCTTGTATTTGCTTTGGTTCTGAATCAGAAGTGTGAAAAATGACGACTAAAATTATGTTTATTCTGAGCCTTCTCTATTTTAACAGACTGTCACAATCTGCTGCTCAAAGTGAATTCTCATTTCCCCAAATCTCTACAACAGGAGCAGCAATAGGAAAATTAGCCCAAGCTATTGAGTCACCACACGCAGTTATACAGCAGGTTAGACAAAAAGTTTTAATATAACCAGACATGAATATTTTTGTCTGACTTATAGTAATGATGTTTTTGTTTCGGTTGGATTTTTTTGTGTGTGAACCCAAACTATCAATAAAGCAGAGTTTACAAGTTGTCCACTGGTTCGGACAAGAGCAAATGAACTAAAGGTTTGAAAACAGCCTGGTAACACAACCATTTCAACACACGAGTAGAGTGATACTTTCAAATACTTGCTCGCTTTGTTTTATTCTGGCAGCTCCTTATCAGAATGTAAGTAAAACATTTCGTAGGAATCTGAATTCAACTACCCCACGTAGGGCTCGTGTACAGGGTGACGTTGACCAATGCAGTCCACTCAACTTCAGTACGTAGGGTCATACTTTTTGATTTGTAATAAATCAGTGTGAATCCACCAAACAGAGCAGAAATAAAACGCAACAATTTATCTCCTTTTCCCCCCCTGTGCTTCAAGTCGAATGGATATAAAAAGCATAAAACTGACCTTGGTTGAAAATTTAGAATGAAAAAGAAATATCATCACTGTTGCTGTAGTGGAAGCTGTGGGAACCATAGTAATTCTTATGCTTTCTCAAAGGGATACATTTCAAGTTAAATTAGAATGAAATCAAATTATTCATCATTTTACTCAGGAGCCCATAGGAAGCCTGGAGGAATCCTCAGGAGGTCCCTGGACTCCACTTTGCAAAAGCAGCCCACAGATTCATAATTGAAGCAGGGTGAGTCCCCAGAGTTCTCTGCTTTAACTGATACCATCTAACTGACGTGGCCTGACTCTGCTGCTGGTCTCTCAGTAGTAGGTGCACCAGTTGCTGTAATCGCTGGGCATCAGTCCACCCGTAATGAGCAGGATCAAGTCCACAAACCACCAGATTCCAAGACCTCCGAGGGTGAGCAGCTTTCCAACAGCGGTGCCGGTGTGGCCCAGGCAGAAACGGTCAACTCCGAAACAACCCAGAAAGAAGGAGTACAGCAGTGTGGTGATGAAGTAGTGCCCAGTGTATCTGTGTATACCCGAAACAAAGGTACATTGCGATATTTAAAACAATTAACCTAAAATTGATCATTAATACCTTCAATCTCAATCAGGTGTATAATGTCTGAACCAAAAGAGAATAAACTGATGCTAATGAATGCAGGGAGAGATAGCTAAAAAGCAAACTAGAGGTTTGTTATACACTTGCAAACATTGCCCTCTAGTGGTAATGCATGATACCACAGGACTTTTTACCTGGATCAGTTATAGAACAGTGTGTTCAGTGATGGACTGTGTATTAGCCTCTGTAGATATTTCTCACTCTTAGTGTCTTAACTTTTTCTGGAAAAGGGGTTTGTAGGCAAGTAAAATGTAAATTAAAAAGTGGAATGCAAGGATTTGCAAAAGATCTAAAACCTATCTTGTTTGTAAATGGTACAAACACAAATATCAAATGTTAAAACAAATAAACATGCTCATATTTGCAAAGACAGCTTTGTGTCTATATGGTTGAGTTTCCTCTAATCTACTTTAACCTGAACATAAACTTAAACCTTATCTTACCACATTTGTAAAGAAGGAAATCATCATATGTTAAGGGGAACAGACTAAGACACAAACCTGGAAAATCCAAAGAGTGATACAGTGCATCTTCAATCTAGTTGCTTTCTCCTAGTTATTCATTTATCAGTAATTTAAATTTAACTTAAAATAAGGTCTCAGATTAATTAGAATATTGCTGTCACTATGTCAGATACATATTTATCATTTATTCTAGATAAATTACTGTATAAAAAGCACCCAGGTAATCATTGTTAGGCTATGTTCTAACACTAAATTATTATGGTTTGTTGGGGGGGAAACAAACAAAACAGCAGCATATTAGGACGTTGATTTAACAGATCTGAGGTTAAACTCTGAGGTTTAACTTGGGGTCGAAAAAAAAAGACCCAGGATGACTCTGGGTAACTCTGGGTAAGGCTGATCAGTCTGTTCAATCAATTTCAGTGCATGTGTAACAACTATAAGAATCCTTCATCAACTGCCATTTTAATTCAGTTGCATTAGAAATATGGTATAAAATTAATTCAGATTCACTGGTTTAGGTTCATGGAGTAAGTTAGTGTGACAACAGACTGAAAATCTAGAAATTAGCTGAGTGAACAAGCTCTGACTTTTCATTTCCACTTCATGAAATACCACCCAGCTGTTTGTGCCAAAGTTTTTGGGCTTTGTCTTCTATGTGTGGCACGTAAGTTGATTACTTTCTGTACAAGTCTACTGCATAGGTAACACAATTTGGTGAAACCATAGCAAAAGTTATGTTAAAAATAATATCTATTATTAATCTTAATCATTAGATTTTCATCAGTGTAATTATCAGGAGAGTGATGTGAGTTTGATTCGATCACTTATCTTTTCTAAGTCTGTAGCTGATGAGACACTAAACTGACTGTAAATACTGTGTAAATTATCAATTGTACTGTTGCAAGAACCTGAAGTGAACATACACATTATAGCCGTATAGACGTATGTCTGTATGTATCTACTTCATATTTTCTTTTGGGCACAACCTTACTTCATGAGTGGTTCAGAGGTGTTGAATGTGTCTTGAGCAGAAAGACAGCACTCGGTTTTGTTCAGACACAGAAAAAGGTATTTAAGATACTCCGTAATAAATTCTCTCTTTTAATGAGGGGATGATTTGTTTTATCATCTTAATCCTTCTGGACCTGAATCCAATTCAATATTTACATTATTCAACATCAATGTGACACACTGTGTTTTTCAGGATTGATGTCACTGGAGGTTCTGCTTCAAGAATACTACATGTATTAGATTAAATATAGCAGTTTCCTCTATCAGGACTGTGACACAAGACCATCGATGTTCGTCCCACTTTGCCGAACCCACTGAAGGTTCCATTTGACCCCTGGACCAGTTAAAGTTCATGCATTCACATGTACATACTGTAAAGTTTGGTGTGACAGTTTTGTCTCATATAGATTTATACACTTGTGTGTCCCTTACTTGATGCAGGGTACATTTCCTCTGAGGAATTCTCTAGGCCCAGCACACTCTATATCATCGAGTGCAGTGCAGACAACTAGTGTATGGTTCACTTCCTTCAGAGTCTGGCCTCCCCACTGAAGAGAGAAATAGTAGATTAATAGCCATGTAGTTGACAAAATAATTCGTGTTTCAAAATAGAAACTTACCCCCACACAACCATAGCCCAGCTCCAGGAAGGCACTGTGGTTGCCTGTAAGATCCACAGGATCTTGACAGTAGATAAACTCCTCAGGTCTTCATTAAACATTGCATGTATAAAGGAATCAAGGAATATCGTTATACCACTGTTGTGGACGTGACTGATAGACAACAACAGGGCAAATGTTAGTTTTTGATAAGTAGAGATCCCACGATAAACTAAACAAAGATTAGTTGTTTAGCGTTAATATTAAAACCTATTAAGATCGGTTAACAGTTACAAAAAATGACATTCAATCGCAGCAATGTCAGTAGCTATATGAAATGTAAGATTTTAAACAAACGTTGCTTCAAGCTGTAGTCGGTGGGAAAAAGATGTGCAGGTGAGCAGGGTTTGGGTCTAGACTATTTAGCTAACTGACGCTAACATGCTAACGACAGCGATCCCTCCATCTACTTTCACATAACATTACATGTAACTTACAGATAGCTGCAGAGGACGACTGGTGACGGGGGTTTATACTCAAAGGCCTCTGAATTATTCGTGCCGTCCACCGCTAGGTCATATTTCCCCGTTTCAGACGGCTGATCGCTGAACGGCACTACGGTAGCTCCCTGGCTAGGAGGAGAAGAAACAGGAGTTTCCGTTGTCGACGAGTTTTGGGAGTAAATTCCTTCCAGGAATTGCAACAAAATGACTATAAGTAACAACAGGAACTGTCCACACAAAAGAATATAACTCACAGAAATCATTGTCACCCTCAAACTACTACAATAAACCATGTAAGCCATTCATTGCTAACAATAACGTTAAGCTAGCAACAAAGATCCCTGATCGCTGTCTCGTGTTTATGACGTTGTCAGAATGCGCCTTAGAAACTTTTGTGTTTGGATCTGATCTCAGTCTTATTTTTAATTTATTGGATGTTAGTTTGAGGTGATATAAATCAACTAGATCAAACATTGAATCTGTAGCTGATTGCAGCAAAAAAAAAAAAAAAAAACATGTTTATTTTTATAAGCCTTACATTGTTCTTGTATAATTTTTTCTTTCCATTAATTTATGTATTATTTTTCTTTATTCCCTACAGTGTGTTTTTTTTAGAGAGGGACCATCCAGCTTGTTATCAGAGTACAGGTCAAAAGCCTGCATCTCTGATGGTATGGGGGTGCATTAATGCCTATGGCGTGGACAGCTTACACATCTGGAAAGGCTCCAACAATGCTGTGCATAGAGGTTTTAGAGCAACATATGCTCCCATCCCATCCATGAAATGGTAAAATGTCTCAGTTTCAAAATCTGATATGTTGTTTATGTTCTATTGTGAATAAAATATGGGTTTCTGTTTTTATTCACGTTTTATACATCTTCCCAACTTTTTTGGAATTGGGGTAACTTATTGATGCATCAATATGTTCATTGGTATTGGTTTACTGCTGGTTGTTAATGATGGAGCTTATTTTGACCTGACAAATTGCTTTTATTGTTTTTATGATCAATCTGAATCTAATAAACTGCTTTAACGTCTCTATTTTATATTACTTATTAGTTACTTATTATTATCAGATTCTGTACCTATAACTATGCTTAGCAAATGATGGTAGAGGAGTAAATGAACAATATCAAAATAAGTATCAGAAACTGGACCTTAATGCATCAAGTCAGGGTGTTTCTGGACCCCAAGCCATGGGGCAGCCCCTTAAAAGGACTTTTAAAAACACTTTTGTGGTTCTTCATTATTTATTTAACATGAGTGTATTTCACAAATTTATCCTTGTGAAACAAAATTTAACTTAATTTTAACCTAATTCATTAAACTGTTTTTAGTTGAGAAATACATAAACATTTAAACCCTCTATTAATTGAAACAGAATATACAATGTCAGTCGTATTTACATGCCATTAAATTATCATCTGATAGTGGTGGGCCGACCCTAATTCCATGCACAAAAAAGTATTTCATTATTTCGACTCTTATGTTTTATTGCATTATTATGGGTATTATTATACGTATATTAAAATTAATTAAAAACTGCAACCGCAGGGGACACAAGCCAGTGTCTTCTTGTGCCTGTCCCAAGTCTGGATAAATGCAGAGGGTTGTGTCAGGAAGGGCGTCCGACACAAAACACATGCAATTTAATAATGTGAATCATGAATTTCACACAGAAAATGACTCCCATACCGGATCGGTCGGGGCCCGGGTTAACAACGACCGCCACCGGTGCTGTTGACCTACAGGGTACCTGTGTAAATTGGACTACTGTTGGTTGAAGAAGGAGAGGAGGAAGGTGTGTTCGTAGGCAGAGAGAGAAGAGGAAAGCTAAGAATGTAGGACTGCTAAGAATGTAGGACTGACAGTAGGGACTTTGAATGTTGGTACTATGACAGGGAAGGCTAGAGAGTTGATTGACATGATGCAGAGAAGGAAGGTGGATATACTGTGTGTCCAGGAGACCAGGTGGAAAGGTAGCAAGGCTAGAAGCTTAGGAGCAGGGTTCAAGTTTTTTTGCCATGGGTCAGATAGGAAGAGAAATGGAGTAGGAGTTATACTGAAAGAGGAGTTTGTGAGGAATGTTCTAGAGGTGAAAACAGTACCAGACAGGTTGATGAGTCTGAAGCTGGAAATTGAAGGCGTGATGTTCAATCTTGTTAGTGGTTATGCTCCACAGGTAGGATGTGAGTTAGAAGAGAAGGAGAAATTCTGGAGTGAGTTAGATGAAGTGATGCAGAGCAGCCCCAGAGGTGAGAGAGTGGTGATTGGTGCAGATTTCAATGGACGTGAAGGGAACAGAGGTGATGAGAGTGTGATGGGCAGGTTTGGTCTTCAGGACAGGAACACAGAAGGACACATGGTGGTAGACTTTGCAAGGAGGATGGAGATAAGAGCGGAGGTAGAAGCACTCAGGTGGACAACATCTTATGCCAACGTTGTAATCTGATAGAGGTCCGTGACTGCTCACTCAGTGCAGCAGGTTGGGACAGGTGGAGGAAGACCAAAGAAGACATTTATGGATTTAGTGAGAGAGGACATGAAGTTAGTTGGTGTCAGAGAAGAGGATGCAGAGGACAGAGTTAGATGGAGGCACATGATTCGCTGTGGCGACCCCTAAAAGGGAACAGCCAAAAGGAAAAGAAGAAGAAGAGTAAAATAAATAAAAAACTAAGGAAATGTTGCTTAGAATTCACAGTTCTAAAATTTAACTGCAGCAAATTCAGATTTTTTGAAGTTAAAAGTGGGATGAGAAGTATAAGTTTAAGATTCGGTTGCCTCCTAAAATTTCAGAAAGTACTTCACATATCTTATAAACTAACTAAAAAAGAAAAACACAAAAAAACATAAAGTGCGTGAAACCCCAATAACAAAGAATTATAAATATAAGAATAATTAAAATATAAGAATTTTTGAGAGTTTGTTCTGCGCTAAACACATTTCTGATGTAGCTGACGTTTGATTGTAAAAACTGTAGATAAATATATCTGAAAGATTTTGTTAGTTAACTTCAATGTTGATTTGGATTTTATGTACATATGCAGAAGATTATTTATTGGTTTCTAAGTCTTCTGATCTTTGAGAAAAGAAAAAAAGACATTCTCAATATCATACTGTATGTATGCATGCATCTGCACAATCTGTAAATAATCCAATGCATTTGAAGAGAATTGTTTTTTGGAAAAGCTTGATGAAATGTTAACTGATTCTCTTACTTATTATTTATTTCACTCAGGCCCATTTATACAGATGTCTTATAAAACATTCACATCCTTAAAATATTGAAATCAAACTAAAATCTGTCATTGACATAAATATTCACTCAGCACTTTGTAGAAGCCCTTTTGGATGTAAGAATATTTCTGGGTAAGTCTCCACACACTTCTCTCACATGGATTCAGACAGTTTATCCCATTCTTCCTGATAAATCATTTTTAGTCTGTGAACTACGACTGGACCAAAACCCACGGTTTTCCTCCAGATACTAAGAAAGATACTAAGAAAGGCTCCAGTTGGACATTCACTGCCCTGCTGTATTGCTTTGCATGTGCAATACTTAGGACTTATAATTGGGACTTAATTCTTGATTTATTTTCTTCCCCAGTTTCTAGGGCCCAGTGTGCAATAATATTTTAAAAAACATCACTATAAAGGTTGTTGTCTTTTTAAATATTGTAAACATTGTTAGGAATAACACTTGGAGCACCTGTGGACATATACAGGTACCACTACCCATTGTACTTGCATTTTTCAAAAAGTCATGAATGGCTTACAAATCAAACAATCAGAGACTTGTCCAAATGTCCCTCTAGCATTGTCTTGGGTGTTTGCCTCAGGTCATGGCCATACTGGAAGAACTTCCCTGTATTAGTCTATATTCACCCTTCTCTTAATGCAGTGTCCCACAGAACTGTGGGACATCATATTCACAGTTCGGTCTCTTTCTAAAGTATGTGAAATACATTTTTCTCAAGTGGACTCAGCTTAAGTAAATGTAAAGCCAAAATAATAAACCTCAAGGTTTGAATAATTTGCTCAGATCGCTTGAACAAAAGCTTCTCCATAAATGTCAAACAAATCTGAAACTTTCTCCTTTCTTCATTTATCTCCATCTCTGTTGTTGCTTTCGTTAAGTTTACCGGACTGAAACACATTAATTCTGATCCGCACGTTCTGGCAGCAGTCACATGATAGAGATCAGATATGAGGGAAATCTAGGACCACATGCAAAATTTGCCCTAATGTTATTTGAAAAAAAAAAAAATCTGATTTGGCTTGTCCACAACCCATAAAAAAAGGCTATTGAGGCCAAAAATTGGATTTATCAGCATGTCATGTGAACGTAGCCCTGAGCCTGGTTCTGCTGGAGGTTTCTTCCGTTAAAGGGATATTTTCCTCTCCATTGTTGCCTAGGGCTTCGGGGGGATTGTTGGGTTTTCTCCATACACCTTTATAGTCTTGACTTTATTCTGTAAAGTGCTTTCAGATTGCTTTGTTGTCAATTGGTGCTATATAAATACAGTTGACTTGAATTGAAATTGAATTTATATGTAGATGTATTACTTAACCAGAGTAAAATGTTTGAAAAAGGGTTTGGTGTCATTCCTACAAAATTCCTTTCCAGTTTGCAGGTGGGAGTGTGTAGACATGCAGTGACACATGAAAGCAACATAGCTCTTCTCAAGTCAGAATTTTAATCCTTTTTAATTAAAACCGGTCTCAGCTTCATCTGCAGAGTTCTTCTGCTCTGTGCTGAGAAGAATTGGAGAATCAGTGGTGAGATATTTCAATCCACCACCACTGCTAACAGGAGGAACAGCTAATAGTGGAGAGCTGAAGTAGTTCCCACTGTGGACACTTGGGTAGGCTCTGATATCCACTGTGGATGGCATTTGTGGGATGTACTGAGCTGATGCTGCAGAGAGGCTGGAGTAGGGATAAAACAGAAAGCCTCCAAAGTGGGTAAAGTTCACCAGGTCCTGTTTGCAAGAAGAAAAAAGTTGCAGCTCAGAGCCAATCTTGAATCCTGACAGCAACACCCTATAATGTTGTCATAGTTTATAGTGACAGTTAATATTCATAATTGAACACTTAATAATACAACCTATGGTTCCAACTCATATTTAAATGTACAGTAGGTACGATTGCATTAAACTATGGGAAGCAATGAAGAAAGAACTGGACATTTTAGAGGAATGAAGAAGATTATAGTGAAAATATTTGTCAATACAACTTAAAGGGGCACAGTGGGTAGTTTGTTTAGCACATCACTATTTTTATACTAACAGAAGTCCTTCTTATTGTGTACTGAAAAATACAAATGGGGAGAACAGCCAGAAAACTGTATTTACAAAATGAAATTCAATAATCATGAATTATAAAACATTAGCCATGTTTGATCAAGCTACATACAGCACCTGCTACGAATGTTGGATATATTTTTGGAAATATAAACCCATTTCCTAATAGGTCTTCATGTCTACAGAGAAGTATTTGATAGAGTGTGTGTCACTGATTTCCCCTGGTTTATCCTGTATTCAAACCTACACATTTGCATAACATTTTATAATGAGTGAACTAAAATGTAAACCAACAGTCAGAATAAATGGGAAAGTATGGAGAAGCAACAATAGGGAATAACTCAAACTGAAACACAAGTACTGGACTTAAAAGGCAACTTCACCAATTTTCAACTTGCTTTAGTTTAGTGTGTAATGTACATTATTGCTTTAAATGTCCCTCTGACTTCCCTATATTAAAATATTTCACTGCTTCTAGCTGAACAGCTCCTCTAGATGACATCACCTGGAGGAGTGTTTTTATTATTAGGAGTTCAGAGGATGACATCTGGTGGAGCTCTGGAAAAGCATGTTGACCATGATTACAAACTTCATAGTAATAAGATGACATAATCTGAACTGAAGGTTCCTCCAAGTGATGTCATCTGGAGGCGTATTTCACCTAGAAGGAGAGATATTTTAACATAGGGAAATCAGCGGGATGTTTTATGGCATTCAGTCAAATGTACTAACTAAACTAGAAACCAAAAGAAGCAAGTTCAAAACCACTGAAGGAGTCCTTGAAGTATTTCCACCACTGGAAATAAATGTGTAAAGTCAAAATGTGTAAGACAAATACTCTAGTTTTGGTGATTAAACCAAACTAAACCAAGACTAAATCTTAAGCAGGTGTTTTGTATTGTCACCATGACGACAATTACGACAAGTATGCTTGCTGCGGTTACACTGTTAAAGGAGAACAAATAGTAGGACTTGATGTTTTATCTAAGAGTTATTAATAAGTTTGAATTACCTCCATTTGGACCAAGTACAATATTAAACAGCAGCAAACACACACATTATTGCTTTAGGCCTAAGAATACTGTAATAAATAATAATTAATCGAATAAAAGATAATACTCTTAAATAATTAAGAATTCGTTTATGCTTTAAGTAGACATTTCGGTGATAATGCCTAATGCTTTATGATTCTTAAGTAGCTGTTGTGTTTCATCTCTGTGTACCTGCACCGGTGCGTGCCTTTGAATGCTGAAGGGACATCCTGGAGGTCCTGGAAACCTGACAGGCGCTGCCAGGCTCTGTCGGCTCTGCCGAGATGCGTCCGCGGTGGCACAGCTGTACCAGGCGTTCACCCGAGCAGAAGAGAAAAGACTCAAATCCCACAGATTTCTGCTGAATTCTGCTGGAGAACCAAAACTGCAGTGTAATTTGCACCATGGTTCCCTCTCGGACTCTGGTGACTCGCAGCAACCATCAGTTGTCCTTTTAATGTCGTTATCCCACCTGGGGTCCATGTCTCTCAGCTTCTCAGCTGGACTTGGTACTGTCCTCTCTGTAACTGAAACCTCAGGGTCAGGTTTTATGTCTTTTGGGGGTTTTTGTTCCTCTTCCCCAGCATCAACCTCAACATCTTTGTCGCTGTCACTTTCATGGGCATCTTGAAAAAAACGACAAATGAGTTAGCTGTCGGCATATATTTGTACTAGAATCTTGTTGAAGTAGATTTAGTGAAAAACAATGTTTCTGTACCTGATGACTTGGATTTATCTGAATATTGTAGGAATAAATCTTTTCCAGGTTGAGATTTCTTGTTAGTCATCCGCATCACTTTAGACTTTTCTGATGAATTGTGTAGTTTCCTGATACATTACAAGAAAAAGGAAACTATCGATTGGTTGATTAAATGTCTTGTCATTTTTCTGAGCCTGAAATTCAACCCCTGGTGTTAAAGCCTCAATAATGTGGCAATTTGCCCCTTTCGGAAGATGTCTTCATTTTAAATGGCCTTTAGGAAACTCTGATTGGAAAACTGGACCCTTGGCACAGACAGACAGGTCTGTTTAGTACTTCATCCATGATTTTAAACACTATACCGTAAGGTTGATGCCATAACTTTACAGGTGATGTCCAGATTTCTTGGACTAACATGCGCCAAAGCAGCAGCTAGTAAATGTAAAGAGGATTAATCCACAATAATACATTAGCATTGATGATATGGTAATTTAAGTAACAAAAGCCGTGAGCTAGATAGATAGATACTCTCATCCTAACAGGAAATTCACAGTAATATATTGAGGTGAATGTGGTTAATGTAGTGGAATATAAAGTACGATATTTCCCTTTAAATGGTATTGGAATAAAAATAAAAGAAGCATGAAAAGAAGTACTCTACTGTACAAATATCTAAAATACTTGAGTAGAATACCTAAGTAATGTACTTATTTATTTACCACCTCTGCTTTTAATCATGAGCCTCAAACTAAACATTTCCCGAAAATGGCCACCTGACATCATAGCATCATACGTCACTATTTCATTTGAAACTTTTGAACACTGCTCGATTTATTTGACAGCTTTGGTTGATTCTTAATTTAACGAAGCAACTTTCAGTAGATGAAGACACATTTTGTGTTATTTACTGTACTTTACTGTACTTTGTTTCACCACATGCAATCACTCATTTTTTATTTTATGTTCTTTGTTAATTTAGAATATTTTCTAGAGATGTGTAGTTTTGTAATTTTTTTGTCAAACATAACAAATTAAATTATCCATGATTTCATCCATTCATCTTAACCTCTTATCCAGGTCCACCCTGGACAGGTCTCCAGTCTATCACTGCGCCAACACAGAGAGACATACACAGACAGACAACCATTCACACTCACATTCACACCTACGGACAATTTAGCTTTTAAACATGTGGATAGGGTTCACAGATCCAAGATAATCAGGAGAGAATACCAGAATATAAGAGCCACAAGTTCAAAAGCACAGTCCTTGAGGAACAGTCAACAAACCCTGATCAGAGAATCAGCTTTGCAAGTCTCAGGTACACAACCTCCTGCTGTAGGCAGAGTACTTGAGATTGTGTATTTCTGCCACCTCTGCATATGATGAATTTATAAGGAGCTGTCTGATATTAACTAAACAATACAGTAATAAACGACCCAACTTAAACTAACGTATAACAACTTACACTGTGGATTTCCAGTTGGGATGATTGAAGTATCTAACATTCTGCATGATTAGGGAAAACTCTTGGTCTACCTGGTTTTGTCTCACTTATTTTGTAATGAACTTGCCTCTTTTCTCTTCTGCCGTTGCCCGTGTCCCTGAATCCCTTCGCGAAAGGATTGTTGTCTATTTTCAGCTGTGTGATCTGGAAAGGTTGGAACAATGGAAGTAGTACAACAAGAGTAAATCATGAGGCATTTTTAAGACAAACAGTCCGCATCAATCTCTCACCTTATCGTTCTGATAAGCTGTTACTGCAATAAATTCTGTCTCAGAGAAGACGAATGTCCTGAAGGTGCTGTAAGGCAGTTTGAGGATGTCATTTGCCTTCACGATGTGAAATCTTGGTTGATATTTGTGCATTGAGTTGAGAATTGTCTAAAAATGTAAAAGTAAAACAATAACAGTGATGTTTCCTAAAATCAATATTTGTAGGTTCTAAAAATAATGAATCAATGATAAAATCCAAACTTACAAAACCATGTTTGTCAGATATGTTGTTGGTCAGTTTAAGTTTGTGGAAGTTAACCGCTTTGGACATCCACTGCTCACCCGTGGCCGGACTGTCCGGGTGGATGTACATGCGTTTGGGCATCTCCGGGTCTGCCTTGCCCGCCACCATCCAGCAGGAGTTATGAAACTTATATCTGCAGTCGTCAGACGCCACGATGTCCATCAAAAGAATGTATTTGGCTTTTTTATCCATCCCGTTGCACCTGATCTTAAGAGGTGGAAACATGCGCCTGCAGAGTGAACAGATTCATCCATTAAAAACACAAACAATCTCCACCCATGCGTAAGTATTAGACATGTACTGTACCTCCCAGATTTTGTAATGACCATTTCAGTGCTGTGTTCGTGGAACTGTGTCCAAAGGTCGCTGGCTTCCAAAGAAACATTTGGCTCATCTTCCCCTCCCTCTTGATTTACGGGACACAAAGTCGCAGATTGCTCCGGTGGAGGCGACGTGCGAGTCACGGGGTCCGCGTTGGCTCTCAAACTGGGATCTGCTGACCCTCTGGAGGAGAGAGAGATGGCTGAGAACAACGGGGGTCCTGTCAGGATAATTTCGTCTCCTTTTCTCGGAAAGACTTGTGGTACCTCGTCTGGAACGCACGGTTCAGAGAAGCTCCGCATGGTCACCAACAGAGAAGGTTTTACGCACGACACTGGTTGGGTTTTACTTTTACGCCACGTCGAGAACCGCACATAAAAGTGACCGTAAAGTCCAGTGGGTCTGATGCCTCCCAGTCTTTGCCCAAGCTGATTTGCTCCTGACACGTTTGGAGTGATAGTAGTAGGTGGAGTTTGTCTGGTGTTGCACTGTGTGTGCAGAAAAATGCTGCCTCAAGTTTCTTCACAAGCTGCTGATGCTGTTCCTGACGAGTTGGGGTTAAATGTTATTAATTCATTTTATGAACTGAGTTTAGGAATCACACCAAACTTGAACCAGCTATACATATAAAATCATTAGGCACAACAAAAACATCCCTTACTATTAGGGGATTATCCCCTATTTCAGATAAGGCAACAACTCTGGGTGTTGTCCTATATGACAAACATAGCTGCTCCACCATAAAAACCCAGACATTCTGACACAGACGACACTGACTTTCTGTCTTCCCACATTATACCAGCACCCTGTGATTTCATCAGCTCCACTGGCCTCCCTTGTAGTGCTGCATGGCGACAGTCTGCAAGGGCTTCAGTTCTGTGGAGGTGCAGCCTTCTGCCAGCGATTTTCCAGGCCAGATTAAGGCTCTGGGTTTGGTTACAGGATTTGTCTAGCTCAATGGACCGTGACAGTGCAGGAAAGTTCCAGGGAAATCATTTTGTGAGTGAGGGTGGCAGGTTCAGGATACATGTACTTGATCTCTCCAGCAAATGTAAACATAAGGAGGTGCGACTTCATAAGAAGACATATGAAACCATATTAGACATTTACAAACTTTATGTTGTTTTAATACAGACATTTTCCTGCTGTGTTTAAGCAATGGAACACATGACCACTACAAAAGAATGACATAAACACAATTCATCAGAAAAACAAATTTAGATGGTCAGTGTTTAAATCTTGAAGAAAATATTCTGACCAAACCCTGCTGAGTCAAGCTGTCATTCAGCAACCTCTTTCTCTGGCATCATCCATATGGATCTGTTGCTGAAAGCTGTAGCATGCAACTGAAAGCACAGAGAGAAAAGTTGACCAAGAATTAAGATTTGAAAAAATATTTCACTCATCACAATAATATATATTTACATGTATTTCATCCATTAAATTAAGCGACGGGATAAGGACAGAAAATCTGGAGATTAAAAGAAAAGGTAAAGTGCAGTTAATTGACACATGTACTATATTTCATATATGTTTGTGAGTTTAACAAATGATATGACGGAAAGTCGTTAGTTGTATTTTTATAGTGTATGTATATTTGTCTTAAAGGTGTGTGAAGTTTTTTTTCTGACAAAAAGCCCTGCAGCCCAGACACTTCACTGCACTGACCTTAGTTTGGCCTATGAAGTCTCAAAGGGTCACACTGAGACAATACACTTATTATCTTGTGGGACAGCAAACCTTCATGACAAAAATATTTGTTGACGTTTGTTGCTTTGAAATTTAGAGAGAGTTCTTGCAGTCTCATAATACAGAAAAATAAATAATAGATTAGGTATTTGTTAAAGGTTAGTTAATCTGTATACACTAACCTCTAAATCATGGCCTTTGATGAAACAATAGTACATCTTTATAGTCTTGACTTTATTCTGTAAAGTGCCTTGAGATGACTTTGTTGTGAATTGACGCTAAACAAATACTGTTGAATTGAATTAGTAGCCATTTTTTCTAAAAGCATCACACCAAGGCTTAGATTACATCAAGGACTTCCAGTGAAATCAAGAAATATCTCACACTGAACTTTTGTCATTAGAGCACCGTGATCAGATGCCTAAGTAAGCAATCGTCTTATTTAGAGGTCATCGAAGATATGCAGTGGGTGGTAGAGCTGTTGATGACCCCATCTTTATCTGGCAGAGAAGCAGCAGAAAACCCTGCCTGTCCATCAGCCAAATTCAAAGAGCAAGCCAGCAATCTGAAACAGGCCCCAGAATGATGGCAAACAACACTCCTGGCTGTTATTTGTGGGTTTGGCCCACAAGCTGCGTGTGAAAGCTGTCACTGAGGATAAACCTGCAGATCTCTTCTGAGTCACTGCCGAGCTACATACAGTACTCTCATGGTAAAACCTTTTATGAGTGGGGATATAGTCCGCAAGGCAGGTCTTATCATGCAAAGTGGTCCCAGGGTCAGCGCCTTGGTTGGTTTTATTTATCGGGAAGGAGAAGTGATGTTTTCAAGTGATTTCTCAAATTGCAGTGCTTTGAGCTTTCAGACTGAATTGTTGTCACTGCAACTGGGGGTAAACCTGCTTTACTTCCTGAGCTAAAGCTGCCCCCTGGAGTTTATTCAGGATCACAGTGCAACCAAGCGCAGGAGGTTCTTGGTGTACATTTTTTTGTTTTTTGTCCTTTCTGCTTATCCCGTGAGTTCAGGGTCGCCACAGCGGATCATGGTCCGAGTGTTGATTTGGCACAGTTTTTACGCCGGATGCTCTTCCTAACGCAACCCTCCCTAATTTCTATCGGCCTTGGAACTGCACTGCACAGCTGGGGAGGGGAATGGGCTGTTAGGGGTTCAGTGTCTTGCCCAGACCCACACTTTGACAGATAGCCGGGACCGGGGATTGAACCACTGACCCTGTGGTCAACGGACGACTGCCTTACCAACTAACAAAATTCAGAAATAACATTTTTTTAGCTCTGTTAACAGGGTCGGCGGTTCAATCCCCAGTCCCGGCTATACATCGAAATAAAATTAGCATTTCCTACTTCACATTCCTCCATGTTCACTATAGTAACCATAAGACAAATTTTGCATGAGGGTCATGGGAGACTCACGACTAAATTTGTGCTTATGCAGTCAGTCTGCAGCACCAATGCACCAATGCACCAACTCCTCCTGTGCCAGAACACACTGAAGGCAAGTAGCCTTCAGCACTTCTTCTTTTTGTGAAACTGTGACAGAGTTTTATTTTTGTAGTTCAAATACAACAACAAGGAAGGATCACATCTTTTTTCTGTTGCTACTGCTCAGAGTTACCATCACGTTTTATAGCACACACGTGTGGAACTTATCAGTGTACACATCCCATATTGTAGTGTGAATAGAAGCATGTGTTTGTGTCTATAGTCCGTCAGAGGGCAAAGTATCACCAAAGTATGACCTGGCCTTTAGAATCATTACATACACACACTTGTGACAAAGTAGCTTGTACAACTGCCTAGAGGTGTTTAAAATATAAATGCTTTTAAGAAAACCGGTAGTAAATGAATGTAATATTTTTTTCCATTACATTTACTTTTGTGCTGACAATCTCTTAAAATAATCTTTATTTGTGATGTCTCTAATCAAGTGTCTCTGTCGGACTATACTGTATGTATGTCCTCTAAAGAAAAATCATCTCCACCAGCAGGCTCACTGGAAAATTTCCAAACCACTCTGTCTGAGCTGTCTCCCTAACACCTCTCATGTTTGGATAGTTGAGCGTTGATGAATGGTTTTACGGTAACAGGTTAGTGTGAGGGCACATATTTGGGCTCGGAAGGTGGGAGGAATGTAGTTTAACAGAAGACAAGAGGTGCTAAAAGAGACGCGGCCTGAGCCGATATCAAACACATACACAGTGGCCACATGTGTCGAGGTGGGGCGGGCTGGAAGAGGAGGCATGAGAAAGTGAAGTGTCACCATCAGCCTGGAGGATACTTCAGGTATAAAACAGTGAAAGCCTTGCCTTTGACTAAATAACCTGCAGTTATCCCATATAAACTGAATTTGCGATATTTTAGGAAAAAATTGTATCCTAGCGCCTTTAGTGCGATAAAATTGAGCAGCTTTCCCATAGCTTCTACTTTTACAATGTTATAATTTCTCGGTTTTTAAGTTGAAACAGTCAGAAAGGTGTTAATTCTATCTCTTTATGTTAAGAGATGTTTTGGCCACATGAACGAAAATTATTTTCATTATTTAGTTCGTGTGATCACAGAACCTCTATTTTAAGTCTGTATCATAGGTTCAAAAAGGCCTCTGAGTAGCCAGAAGTAGCCTGCAATGTCTTTTCATGATGTCTTCTGAATTTTCAATTCATCCACAGCACATCTACAGAGGTTCCAGAGGGTTTATAAACGGTGGCCCTGAAAGCTCAAAGCACGGCACTTTTTATCCTCGTGTCCCCTGGAAACATTTCTATGACAGTTGTCTGCACATAAAAGTGACAGACATTTAGATTTGTAAAAGTATTTTTAGTTGCTCGTGGAGTTTTGAAGCTTTTGCAGTGATTTTCTCTTTTTGCAGCGCTATTTCTTAGTTTGTCCAAAGGTTGAATCATGTCAACTGGACTTCTTGTCCTTGGTTAGAAATGTTTCGCTACTTATCCAAGGACTCTCAATTTGGTTGTGTTGTGGCTTTTTGCACCATCTTTCTTAAAGCTGCGCCAGTTTTGTCAGATTGGTAAAGTTGTTTTTGTATAGTTGGTTGGGTTTTTTCTATTTGCATGTGTTTTCTCAAATTGCAGTGCTTTGAGCTTTCAGACTGAATTGTTGTCACTGCAATTGGGGGTAAACCTGCTTTACTTCCTGAGCTAAAGCTGCCACCTGGAGTTTATTCAGGCAATGAAGGGGAGGAGGTTCTTGATGTACTTTTTTTTAATTTTATTTTTTGTCCTTGCAGCTTATCCCCTAAGTTCAGGGTCGCCAGAGGATCATTTGTCCACATGTTGATTTGTCACAGTTTTTTTTTTTTACACTGGATGCCCTTCAAGATTCAAGATTCAAACAACTTTATGGATCCCATAGGGAAATTGTGTTGCCTTGTTACATCTCCTCTCAATTTCTATTGCGCTTAAGCACTAGCGCTGCACAGCTGGGGATGGGAATGAGCTTTTGGGGATTCAGCCCCAGAACACTTCACCCCACTTTACCAGCTGAGCCAGTGCCCCAGGTTCTTGATGTACATTTACAGCAACAATTTAAATTGAATTGTTGATGTATAAAAAAGGGCCTGCAAATATGTCTACATAGTGAACCTGTACTGGATGTAGGTGGAAGTCCAAATGTCCTTTTTTGTATGGATATTCAACTCATTTTGGACACCTGAGGACATCCATAACATGGCATACACAGACATCTTTGTTTAATTTATTTAATTATCTGTTTTGGATGTTTGGCATGGACTTTTTTTTTATGTCTTTAGATGTATATAAGAGGTGGGGAATTTTCAGCAGCTTTTCATGACCCAAAACCTTTTTTTGGAGGTCAGTAGATAACCAAATATATTTTTTCAATATGGTTAGAAAAGGTCATGAATTAATTTGTCTGTTTTGGATGACCTCCAAAATATGTTTGTTCTTGTTTCAAACAGATATTAACCGTTACTGGATGTCTCTAAATGTCTCAATTAAGTGTTGTCCCAGTGATGCTTTCTTTGAATACACTTCATCCGTCTATTATCTGCAACCTCTTATCCTGTTCAGGTTTGTGGGGGGTGGGAGCCTATCCCAACAGAAAACATGCCAACTCCACACGGAAAGGCTGCAGCTGGCAGGTGGATTTAAACCAAGAACATTCTAACTGTGAGGCAGTAGTAATATTAATGTAGCTTTCTTAATTTAGCTTGAAGTTTTAATGTCCATATACCTTGAAAGTAGTTATAGAGCCTTGCCTTGTCTTGTATGTCAATGGACATCCAAAACAGTTCTTGAAATAATTCTCAAGTGCTCTACTAGACGGAGGCAAGAAGTCTTTATTGGATGCCAAACCTGTGTTTGAGGTCTAAAAACATCAAGAAAAATCATAGATTTCAGAGATTTGAATCTATATTGTACATCTCACAAATATAAAAACGGGGACCTGGAGCATCTCTCATGATATAGACATCCCATGCACATCTGTCCTACATTGAATGTTTGCTGGATTAGCACATTCATAGATGTTGTTGTATATTAATCTCATATTCCTTCAGTGGAATATGTGCAATATTTTCTAAAGGAGAATACATTCTACTCCATAATTGGCAGCACTACAAGCAAACAGGAGTATAGAATTTATAGACCAGCGTCATAATGTATGACCATTCAAGATGCGTGAAGTGTGATACAAAATTCTCCTAGTCATGGAGTGTAGCCACCCTATGAGTAAGGGCTTAAAGCAGAGGATTCACAAGGTGATGCTACGCATTACTCACATTTCCCAGCTCTCTAGATCCTCTGAAGATGTATTGTACTATTTTCCTTTCCTTTGAGGTACAAAGTGAAACTGTAAACAGAGTACAGTGCAGTAGGCCAAGAGTCAGTAAAAGTACACAAGCCCGTGCAGCCTAAAGTGTGTCCATTACTCAGAATATGTTTCTGCTTCAGTTCGGTCAAACTGGTGACTCCATTCAAAACAGAGGGAATTTAAACATTTTTAAATTTTAGCATGAAGGTTTCTTTTTTATCATTGGATGAACTGCTCCATTTTAATATGACCCCAAAAGGCTTATTATGAAGCTGTGGCAGACCATGAGAATTGCTACAGAAATTGAAAAAAAAAAAACAACAACAACAACTGTAAACCTTTAAATAAAAGTACATACACAGCAAACCTATCAGAAAAGAACAGTTTATGCAAAGGGAAAAAAAAAATCAATGTAGTGTTTCCAGCACTAACAAGACCATAAATCAGTTGCACAGGAAGGTGAGTGAAGCAAGGGGATGAGAAAGAGCTGTGAGAGGAGGAGGCAAAAGGCCCATAGAAATCAATTTTGACACATTAGAACTATTAGCTTATTGCAAGGTAAAAGATGGATTGAGGGCTGGATGTTAAAGAGAAGTGCAGCTTCTCTGCTCATCAGCTCTCTGCGAAGTAATGATCCTTATAAAGATCCACTCTTAAATATCACTTCATCCTTATTATGGCTATTCACATAAAGAAGTCAAATGAACAACAATCTTTAACATTATGAGACGATTTATACAATGTCGATTATTCAAACAGCATGAGTGACATAAAGATTGATAATAACATTAATACAAGCACACATCTATTTTTAATGACAACTAAAAAACATAAATACATTTAGAAAAATATTTGAAATGATAATAACGACACATACAACTGTACATCATAATATGTCACTGTATTAGGAGGAACTACTTATTTTTTTAAATATGGTTTATAAACTTTTTATATACAAACTCACTGACATGCACATTGAGTATGATATGATTTATATCCTTTTTCCCAAAGCCATTCCAGGCTCTCTGCATAGTTTGGATTTACTACCTGATTATCCAAAGAATTTATTATAACACACTATTCAGCCTTTGGGTTATACTTCTAATTCTTTTATATCATATATTAAGTGGAGATAGAGAAGGAATCAAGGTAAGAGACAGAATTGTAGCTGTAAGTCAAGAATTCCTGAGGATATTAGTCCTTGAAACATCGCTTTCACCCTTTCACCCAAAAGGGACAAATTTCAACCGTCTCCAAAAAGGAATATTTCTTTACAGCTGAAGTGCAAATTAATTTTTCTGAGAAATTCAATTGCAACCAATTACATTTGAATCATAATATACTGAGAATACAGAATGTTGATATGTAACACAGGGAACATAACAATAAAAAGTTACCGGACAACCTTTTTCTTTTTTCCACAATATTTTATCTTGCAGTAAAACATCTTGTTTCATGTGTGAAAGTAGGGACCCTAACAATAATAATGAATTGTTCTTCATTAAGTACTGAATCAGCTGATTTATATCCCCCCACATACATTTTTGAAAATCAAACGCAGTTACAAAACAGTTGCATTGCTGTTGTGTGTGTGCTCTGTAACAGACATGCAGAAATAAAATTAAATAAAACACACATCCAAATTACAAATGACAAAAACTCTGGTCTGAATGGCCCGATAACTACAAGACCTTTGGCTTCAGGTTTTAAGTGACGGACACCTCTGAGCACTTCACCATCCTGTTAACTCATCCACCATCACCCCTCTTTCCTTTGGGTTTGCATTCCCGTTCAGTGCCCTAAAGTGAACACCAGTGCACTTCTCAGGATAATTTACAGACGCTGGCAGACTGTTGCTAATTTTCTGGAGTAGCCTTTCATTGCATGAAGTCAATCTTTTTTAGGAGAAATTGTTCTCTGCTTTTAAAAAATGTGCTCAAAACACAGACAACTTCCTGTTTTCCATCTTACACTCAGGCATCTGAGTCCAAACATGATAAACCATTTGTTTTTCCTGCATTACACATCCCTACCAACAATATGACTGGACCTTATTTATTTATTTATTTATTCGGCCATAGCTGCATTTTAAAAACAGGAATAATAAATCAAGTTGCTATTTGTAAAATAAGCAACAACTGCTGTTAAATATTGACAGCGAATGTGTTTGAGTAAAACATGCTGAAAACAAAACAGTTGTGAAATGACTGTTTCAATTAGGAAGATGTGTTTTCCTATTTGTCAGCACAAAGAGCCAGTAGGGTGGTGGGTTGGGGTGGGGGGATGAAAAGCCCATTAAAGCATGTCTGAAATGAGCAGGGCCTATATTTCATCCTGCTGACTGCTCTGACTGTATTCTCTCAGGCCTGTTGATTTGAATAGTGTGAATATTTATGTCCAGAGGTGTTTACCTATTCTTAATGTCTTTGCTTATCAAGCAGACGAAGAGGACACTTACTGTCTGCTGTAAGTGATCATATATTAGGAGAGGCATGTCCTGCCAGAGGAAGCATTAAGGTCTCCTTATTATTTAATCATTCCCTGCTTCACACTGTGGACTTGTCAGGAGGTTGGCCACACCGGGTTAACTGTACACTGTATGTGCAGTGTAAAACCATGATTAATGCTAATAGATCATGGCCAGGTGACATCATGGTGCAGTAACTGAACGTCAGCACAATCATCAATAGTCTCTCTTGCCTTTAAAATAAAAACCTATTCAGATTCACTAACTGTGTCTCTGACATTTTGTAGGATTTACGCTCCATCTCTGCTCTTTAATAATACAATAGTATATTTGGTTAATGAGGGGTTGATGAATTATTGTTATCCTTTATTTTTTGCTTTGGTGCAAGGCTGTTTTTAGTAGAACTGCTCACACACAGTGTTAATACACTGCCCAGCTAAATATTTTAAAAAGTCACACTGTTGGACAGCCTTTATCTTTGATTACAGCAAGCTTTCCCTGTTGCATTAGTTCAATCAACTTAGTACCAACTTATCCTGTACTGATGATGGGAAAGGGCCTATTGAAGTGGCATCATCATCATCAACTTAACCCTAAAGCTAACATAAATACCAATGCATATTACGCCAATACAAATGTTCTTTTATTAGCACACTGAAAAACTTAATTAAGGGGATCTGTTAATTAAATGCACTTTTAATTTTAAAACTTACTTTTGTGAATTGTATTGCAATAATACTGTTGGTAATTACAACAATATGTGCACTCAAATTTCAGTATTCATCTTAAAATAAAATTGAAGTTGTGGTAATTTAATAAAATAGATTTGGTATCTCAATTGAATTCTAGTGCAGTGCAGGATTTTAAGACACCTTCTGTGTTCAATTAACACACAAAAAAAAAAAATGTCTGGCCGTGGATGGAATTAATAAACTGCCCTTTTGCTAAGCTAGAAAGCGATTATTGTTTGTGCCAGAAACAAATTTTCTTCTTTGGGAAAACTCATTGGAAAAAGCATTTGGAGCAATGTAATATTTATGATTTGTGAACTTAAAAACACTTGCTTATAATGCCAGCAATTAAGTGGATGGTAAATAAAAATGAATTTACTTCTAGATGAAAAGCCTATTCCCTCTACATATTGTAGTTTGTTGCTTCACTTAATTTCACCAGACATTGTTATAACTCAAAAAGCTTGATGCAAACTGTTGTATTTATTTTGTGAGTAGCAACACTATGGTCAAAGAGTGTATTTAAAAAAAGCTGTAAAAGTAATCAACTTTAATTATTTCTGTAATAAATATTAAGTTGAAAAACATAATTCTTTGTCGTACTTTTTGAAAACAAGGGTGCAATTTTTTGCACCATTACGGGCTGTTGGGATGCGTTCATCTTTTTCTAGAAAAACCTTCACTCCAAGTTGTTTACTCCAGAAAAGGTGTCGACGGCTTTAATAAAAATAAACACTAAATCTGACTGTGACCGAGGGATATTAAAATATCTCCGGACCCTGAGAACAGAGATTAAAGTGCAAGTCTGGCACAGTGGGAAGCGACTGCACAAAGCCTGCTCTGCGATCCACTCCGCTCAGTGAGATGAGGCAGAATTTATGTGTCAGTCTCTGCTGCAGATTATAGGACACACAAATGGTGATGCGTGGGTGTCAGAAGAGGTGCTAGACGCTGATGTTTTAGGTTTCAAGGTTCAGCCAGAATTTTGTAGCTTTCTCAGTGTAAGTAAATAATATCTTCCCAGAGGGACAGATACAGGAAACGCTAAAAGCCTCAAATCACCGTGGGACCATAAACACCTCCATGTTTGCTCTCTTATTCCCACTCTCTCTCTTCTTTCTAAAATGGACTGCATTACTGTAATTCCTTTAAAGATTCTGCTGCAAGCTTGGCGTCCACCATCACATGTCGATACTTGGCTCTGTCTGTTAATCAAACTGTTCTTTTATGAGACACAACTGTGTTGGGTGAGCGAGCCAGCAGACTCAACAAAAAGCTTTCCTTTTTTTTTTTTTTAATTAATCAGGAACCCTCACTGAGATGTCTTTGGCACAACATAACAGAGTGTAAGGACAGAGACACCACCGTGTGTGTGTGTGTGTGTGTGTTGCCTTTGTCTTGGCCAAAAAAAGGACACTTTGACTATCAGGTGAATTCTGCACCTACGTAAAAGAAAATAAGTCTCTGTGCTATCAGGTGGTGGTAGCATGCATGTACCTAGGACTGTGGTTGTTCAAACTGTGATGATCTATAGTATAGTATAGTTCTCTATTTCAAATGGGGCTGATGAATTTTGTGAAAAGATTCTTTTAATCGAATGTTAAATAAAGTTAAAAACTGAGAAGATGCTTCTGTGTGTGCCCTCAACGCTCACCAAAGGAGGAACAATAGCGCGTCACAGCCCTGTAATTCCCTATTGACCCAGGTGCCATCACTGGTTATTGGATGTGTGTTTAGTTTTAACTTCACTTTCATTTAAATTATTTTGCTTTCTATATTGTATTTTATTTTAAAGTAAGTTATAAATCCCTACACCACACCACATCAAAATGTCATCAAAAGCTGTGACAGACTTGTAGTTTATGTGGCATCTGCTACTAGATATTTGCGACATGCCACTAGGGAATGGCCACATGCCACTAAAACAGAGGTGGTATCTCATCAACCACTTTTGGTCTCTGTGCTGCTCAGTTTGTATAAAAATTTAAAGTGTGGAGAAAACAGGGAGTTTGGGATGAGATCTAAGCAGATTCTGGAGATGATCAGGAAATAATCTACTATTTTAAAGGACTGATGCACTTCACTCACTGGTTTTATTGTAATTAGATTCGATTTATCTTCTCTGATCTTATTTGTTTGCCTAACAAACTCCATGCGTGTGTTAAGCTGCTCTGAAGCAGTTTCCCTAAGTGGGACAAATAAAATCAAATGGTATTGTATGATGTTATCTAGGTTTTCTGCTTCTGTTGATTGTTACCATGCCAATCAAAGAGTGTGCACAATGAGTTCAAGAGACTGTGATCAAGTCAACGTGAAAAAGAAAGATCATTATGCCTACAAGGGATAAGTCAGTTAGCAATTGAGAAATGAAATGTGTTTCACCTCCTGAAGACAAAACAGAAGGAAAAACTAACTACTATAACAAGTAAGAAGTGAAGACACCTGGAAGAACAACAAAAATAAAACCGGGGTCTGCCCTAGTCTTTTGGGGTCTGTACTGCACTACAATATTATTACATACAACTGTGTGTTGCAGCTGAGATTATTTTCAACATTTTGTGACTTTTTTTACCCAGTGGAAAATATATATTGCGATTCGTGAATGTGTATTGTCAGCATTGACAATGTTTGTTTATTACTGCACAACAAACTACATGTTTGTGTTCCAATTAAAACATATTGTAATTATATTGACATTTAAGACACTGGTTTCTCAGAAGGCCATATACCCATATTTGCTGAAGGCGAATATGTAGCAGCTTTGAAGGAGCTGGACTCCTGAGCTGATTTTACTGATTTGGTTAGTGCAACTGTGGCGCAGGATGGCTCCTCCTCCTCCTCCTCCCTGTCTCCTCCGGTCACATGTCGAAGTGTCCTTGAGCAAGACATTGAACCCCCACTCCTGGTGAGTCTTGGCCAGCAGCATAGCAGCTCCCCCATCGGTGTGTGTGTGTGAATGGCTGAATGAGAAGCAGTGTAATAGAAGGATCAAGAAAAATGTTCTTATTTACATAAACTTCTACAAAAGTACGGTAAATATATGAAACATTTAATCAGTAATGTCAGTGTGTGGATGAGTGAAAATGCAGTGTTGTCTAGCACAAAAACAAGACATGTGGTTCAAGGGGGGGGGGAGACCCAGCAAGAAATAAGGGACTAAAAATGGGGACGACTAATCTTTATCTTCTGGATGAACTGGCCAGGTATACCTTAGGCTGACAATGAGCACTTTAAGCACATCTTGATGATGTCATTTAATAATTCTCAATGGTGGGGTCCCGAGAGAAAATCACGAATGGCTGAAGACTGGCCAACAGGAATGAACAGGCACACTGCTTCCACCTATACTAACATGGCTTAAGGGCTACTTCCCAGAAAAATAGGTTCAGCCAGCTTTCTGTACTTACAGTATGATGACGTATGCACTGTATGTAGCTGACCCCATTTACATATGATGTAATGAGCAGATGATACAGCAAATGTTTTGTCAGTGAACTGGCCACCGGGTTTGTGATTCATGTGTTTGTATAGTATTTTATGTTTGAACTTCATTAAATTATTTGAAACCAGAATCCACATTGTAACCATTTAGCATGAATAACATCTCTTTAAAAAAAAAAAATCTGGAAGAAAGAAAAAATTATTTGTCTGGTTTTATATTAGTAAACTTGTTAATGAAACTGATTCAGGTTCTAATAGGCCCTTTCTTGATTTTATTTGTATGTGCGTGTAGCACGGTGCTGGAATGACTGGTGCTGCTGCCTTACAGCTAGAAGGTTGCATGGTTGCCCCCATGGCGTTTGTGTGTGGAGTTTGCATGTTCTCCCATGCAGTGGGCTTCAACTGGGTACCCCAGTTTCCTTCCACAGTCCCATTCAACTCTATGATAATTGTGGAAGATGTAGCTTGCTCTGCTGTTAAACTGTTCTTCATTATACAGGAGTGTTTCTGTTATTCTATTAATTCACTAACATGGTGGATGCCAGCAATTTCCTTTAGTGTGATGTTGCTCCATTTTAGTACAATATTTCAAGATGATACCATTCACAACTAAGTGGGTCATAATTATACATGGAGCTCTTCTGTCAGAAGATGGCGCTGTTTTCTAACAAATACCTGCAGACCCACTTATAGGAGCCACAACAATAATTCAGATTCTGTTGTTGGTTGTAACTAATGAAAAACTAATATTTTAATGTCTTAACATCCTGAGGGAGCTCAATTGTATGCTATAAAGTTGTATTGTATGGAATGAATAGCAATAATAAAGTACAAATAAAGTATAAGCACACTAAAACTACTATTGGCAAACATATTTTAATGTTAAAAATACCGCATGGCTTTATTTTACATGTTATATATGGACATTATTAGACAGTTGAAAAGTTCACGTTTAATAAATTCTGTCTTTCTATGTGAACGTTATACCTTAAACGATCGGTTAAGGTATATCTTTACTTTTACTTCAGTAAATCTAAGTGGTAAGTATATTTACTGAATTAAAATATAGAACTACTTTTTTCATTCGTATTTTAAGTTTAAACCCAATTTGTCAACGTTTTGTATTTTATTTGGAAAGTTATAACCGGAAGTGCAGTTTTCTTGCTCGCTTGTTTGAAACCACGTGACCTTTTCTTGAGCGAGCGTAAAGATGGTTGACACTGTGGGTCGGTTGAGAACTTTCTGGCTTTTGCGCCCGATGTTTAACTTTAAAAACATCCGTGAATTAACATGTTTGTTTGTTACCGTTTGTGTTCTGACGAGCCGGTCTCTGGCAGACGACCAGGAGTTTATGGAGGACTTTCTAAAGCGAGAATATTCCCTGGTGAAGCCGTACCGTGGTAAGTTAAGCGTAAACTCTCAGGTTAACGTTAGCTACCAACTGTAAATTACCTAAACTAAGATAATGTCGACCGACAATATTAAGACCATTTTGTCCCGTTTAGCCCAGTGTGTAATGGCCAATGTTGTAATAACGTTAGGTGCAGAGGGTAATTATTAGCTAACTAAGTGGGACTTTGTGCCCCTGGAATTTATGATTACACAGCTTAGCTAATGTCACAATATAGGGAATTAACGGTATAGCTGCTATTTGCCGCCAAAGGAGAACAGTTAGCTTATTAAAACAATAATTCCTATCACATTGAGGAGATGATACCGAAGCTAGTTTCACTCCAGGGCAGAGCATTGCTTTAAATGTCACTGGATCAACATGAATTAAAAGAAAAGTTTTAAGTGACTGACATTCTGCTAGCTATACAATGGGTTCATAAGTGGAATAAGAAGAGGAAAATGTATTAGAAATATAGCGGAGTACACATTAGTATGAGGATGATCTTATATGGTGTCAAGTAATAATTTTAGAAAAGTAATGGCCCAATTTAATTAATATTATTCCCCCATGGGACACCACGTTATAAATGCATATGTTATATGAGTATACAGTATAAAAGATTCATCTAAATGAACATGTTAACATGAACACGTGAATCTCAAATGACAAAGCATCACGTTGAAAGAATATAAAATATTAGTGTTTTTGAAATAAAAAAGACATTAAGAATGTCTCCATTGCTGGGAGACAGCGACTTTGTGAGGTTAGGAACATGTCACAATGAAGCGTTTTAGCATTAAGATTTTTAATATTCTCCTCCACATACAATTAATACAGTACAGCCGTCAGTATCGCTCACAAATAAAGCTTGATTTATTCTTGTGCATTGAATCTATGCTGTCAAATAGATTCTGTGTAGCTCCAGGACCTACTCAGCCCTGGTTGCCAAAGCCTGACGTGTACTTCCCTAGAAATCTAACCTTGTGTCGTAGCGAAGCAAACCACAAGAATTGTCGCTGGCACACTCAGGCCCTTCTTCCTCTCCCAGCTCAGCGGCTGTAGAGACCATCTCCTCCAATGTCTGCTCTGTTTCCTGCCTTGCAGTCATTTCAGTAACTGCTGTTCAACATCTCAGTTTTAGGACACTATTGTTTGTAACACCAAAAATAAATCAGTGGCAAAGACACTTGGCAGAGAAACCCCACCACCCACTACAGGTTTTTTGGTGTAATTGCAGCACAACACAGACACAACAGTGCAAGTATAAATTCAATGAAAGTATATGAAATTATAAATCAAGTTTAGGGTCAAGGTAAATGGATATACTGTATGCCCACAAAAAATGACCTTCTCTCATAGCCTTTGTTAATTAAAAGTGTCAGTTGTCTGTTCTTTTGCATTGTTTATCGACAAAGAATAGTTGGAGGTATCCTTAACATTTATTGTATTTACTGTCATGAATACAGTAGCCAACAGGTACACTGCTGTCTTGCAGGGCTAGGCTTCTCTAGTTCTTCACAGTGGGATCTGATGGGCACTGCAGTGATAACACCTGACTATGTGAGGCTGACACCCGACCAGCAGAGCCGACAGGGAGCAGTGTGGAGTCGAATTGTAAGTCAACAATCTACAAAGCCCACACATGCATTCTCTGCCCTGTGGTAGTTGTCAGTTGCCACTGGAAGTTGTCTCTAACACTTGTATCCTACACTTTTACATTGTAACTCCGAAATGGTCAGAAAATGGCACATTAAAATTAGGGTTATATTAAAATGACATTGTTGTGAGATATGTTTAATGAATTTGAAACGGAAATGTATATTTTACAGTAATAATGCATTTAGGAGGTTTCCAGAGGGTACTCAGTTAAGAGGATGCAGAGGATAGAGTTAGATGAAGGGACATGATTCGCTGTGGCGACCCCTGAAAGGGAACAGCCGAAAGAAAAAGAAGAAGAAGACTCAGTTCAGCCCTCCAGTGCAGGCTACACATGGCACAGCACAAGATTAACCTCTTTGCGTTTATTTGTGTTCTTTCTAGCCTTTCTTCTTGCGGGATTGGGAACTCAAGGTGCACTTTAAAATCTCTGGCCAAGGAAAGAAGAATTTCAACGGAGATGGACTGGCCATCTGGTTAACAAGAGATCGCATGCAGAATGGTTGGTAAAGACCAGGATTGGACATTAACGTTTTTGGCTGATGGATGCCACAATCTACCGCTCACTTAGTATTTTTCCAGCCACTTTCTTATTTCAAGCAGCAGCGTGTAACTGCCTGTGAAAAATAATAACAACTAAAATTATCAGTCCATAAGCATTATCCAGCTTTATTTTACAAGATAAACAGTAAATATATGAATTTAATGTACACATTGACATTGTCTCACTATCATGGACACAGTAGATACTAGGGCTGCTACAATACTGTAATTTCTAACTTTAATGTGGTAATTTGAAAAATATTGATTTGATACTACAGGGAAAATGAAACCATTTACAGGAAGACATAAGGCTACATAGAGGCCTGATCCATGCAAACATGCTTTTTCAGTTCCTCGGGTGGATTTAAGTTTGCATTATGCTTAGCTTGTTGTTCAAATTAAGGTTCTAGGCTATAGGCTGTTATAGATATTAGAAATTAAGCACAGTTTTTGTGTGATTAGCATCTTAGTAACATGTACATTTAACTTTACCAGAAACAAAGGAGAAGCAGTTCACCCTAACAAACAGTGCAAATTGGAAGTCGGCACATTTGCAGCTCAAACGCATTCTTCTTCCAGGCTGCTCACTGGTTGACTGATAGTGCTACTGCCCTGTCACAGTGAACAGAGTCAGGAGGGACACAGTGACATGGGAGCTTACTGCTGAGAAATTTTAGGAGCACCCAGATAGTTGAATAGTTAAAGCACATGCCACATAACCATGATGTCCTAGGTTTGATTCTGGCTCAGGAACTTTGCTGTATTGCTCGACCAATATGGGTTTTTTAATGAGCAAGGCAGCTTTTGTGTTTTTTGTTTTATTTTTAAGAGCAGGGAGGCCAATGACCAATTTATAATGACTATATGTTTTTTATTTCCTTTCTGTCTTATGCAAAACAAAAGTTTTGTAATAATAATATAGACACCTATTATTATCACTGAATCTGTGTTCTCCCTGACTACATGCAGTCAGCTTTCGCTTTAGCGTGTACATAGAAATTAACAATATCTTTCTTTGCTATCTGACTGGACCCTCTGTACCTTAATATTTCCTCGCAGGTCCTGTGTTTGGCAACATGAACCAGTTTGTCGGTCTTGCAATAGTTGTGGACACTTACCCTAACGCTGAAAGGAGCCATGATGTGAGTGACAGTTGGAAAGTTTCATTCAATGGTGCTGTTTCATTAGGCTGTAATTGTTTAATTTGGGTTTTTGTTTTTTGGGTTTGGGCACACAACAAAGTTAATTTAAGGTTTTTCCACATTGTTTAGGACCATTTTTCTTGCAAAATTTGTGAAAGATGCTAATAAAAATGCAATTATTAATTGCACAGATAACAAGTTTAAAATATACGTGGATTACAATAACTACTACACAGTAATGTTTTGTACAAACTAGCCCTCGCGCTTGTATTAAAATAAAACAACATCAGTTATGAAACCCAGAGGTCTTTCAGAAATAAGTCCTATTTTATTAGTTGAATATTGATTAGAATGTGGACGGTATTGTCAGTTTTTAACACGGAGCCACAAGAGTTAAAGTTTGACATGACAACAAAGAGAAATTTTGGCACAAGTCTGTTACAATGATGATCATTATTTATTTTGTGGACCACACATTAACGGATCATAGGGACACATAAAATCTTGACCTTATTTAAGAATCAGTGATAATATTTACATAAACTAAAAAAAATCTTTTAAATAATATTAAAATAAATTGATCAATGATGATGATTACTGAAAGCTCTTTAAAAAAAGATAAAACACAAACCTTAAACTCTGTATACAGTAAACATAGGATACAGTATTATACACCCATATATCCGTATATCCCATATATTTTTCCATCTGATTACAATTTTACTTGTTGCTGACCTGATGCTGTTGCTGCTTATTTTACATGACATACACACCAGAGGGACAGAGACATGTAAATTATCAGTTATTCACAACTCTCATAATTGTTTTTACATTATTACTCATACACCTAAATGCATTTTTTCCATTGATTTGGCCTAAGGTGCTGCACAATAACACCTAGGTGCTGTGCCTAAGTGGTTATATGGTAGGTGGAATGCTGAATTTATAATTGAAACACCAGTGCATTATGTGTGTTTGTGGTTCTGCACATTCGGATGTCTATTGTGTGTTTGTCTAAATCCCTGTCTTCCTCACAGAGAACGTTCCCTTACATATCTGTGACGTTGGGGAACGGAACCTCGTCCTATGACCACGATCAAGATGGTCGACCCACTGAAATTGGGGGGTGCACAGCTATGGTGCGCAACACAGTCCATGAGACCTTTCTCCTGGTCAGATATTTCAAAAACAAACTCACGGTATGAAATTTCCAACTAAGGTGTGGTCATTTGTCTTTAGGTTTAGATAATTATGTATATTTTATTAGCAACTCATGTTAACCATTCCTCTGCTCTGCAGCTCATGGTGGATGTGGATGGTAAACAGGAATGGAAAGAGTGTGCTGAAATCACTGGGCTGAGGCTACCAACAGGCTACTTCTTTGGTGCCTCCTCTGCTACTGGAGATCTGTCAGGTATTAAATCTCAAATATGATGAATGAATAAAGACAGTCTGACATCTAGGCACCAATCGTTAATGCAGTTAAAGTACTACACAGAATAAAACTCCAGTAAGTCAACAAATAAGACATAAACGTGGCTTCTTTACCAAGAGCACATATGATAAAATGAGAGAAAAACCAGTGAAAGGGCACAAGAGTGTGAATTCTTCCTTTATGTGTTAATTACGTCTTTGTGCTTCTCTAGATAACCACGACATCATCTCCATAAAGTTGTACGAGTTGACAGTACACAGGACTCCGGAGGAGGAAGAGGAGGAGGTTGTCACCATACCCAGAGTTGACAACATGGAACAGTTCCAAGGTTAAGCCCAGCATCAACTTTTTTTTTAATTGTAGACACTAATTAGTTAGAAAGTTTAGTCAGTGATAATTCTCAAGCTCAGGAAGAGCAAATGTTAATTTATCAATATTTTTTTTAACATCACTTAGATTAGTTAAATAATCTGGCTCCTCTCTAGCTTTTGGATTTTTATTTGAATCTGCTTGTGGTAGATGCTGCCTCTTCAGTCAACAACAAGATCTTTCGTTTTCTATTACATATAGTAGTCAGACAACATATCAAATGTTAGATTTGATGACAGCAACACATTTTAAAATAGGAGAAGGGCAAAAAAAAGTTGGCGTATTATTAAAAATACACACGTTGTGAACAAACTAGTGAGGTTTATTGGCAGTAGGCCAGTATCATGATTGAGTATTAAAAATAGAATCCCAGAGAGGATGCCTATTTTCAGAAGCAAGGATGGTTCACAGCGCTTAAAAAAATTATTTTTTTATATATATATATATATACTGTGTGTAGACGCATCGATATATTTAGATAGATATCTATATATAGATAGAGATATATAGATATATCTTCATGCGCAGCATTGCATTAAAACCAGAAATGATTCTTTAGTTAAAATCACTGCATGAGGTTTAGGAACAGGTCTGAAAACCAGGTCAGAAAAAAAATTTATTTACAAATAACACAGATGGAGGCAAATAAGTTGTTGAATTGATTTTGGATTTTAGGGAAACAAGAAATGTTTATTACTGAACAAAAACCCGCTTTTGCTTTGCAGTTGCTGTTGAGGAAGAAGGAATGAGCGGAGTCCAGTTCTTCTTCACCCTCCTCTTTTCCATCTTGGGTCTGGGTGTGCTGGCAGTGGTGGGACTGATGGTTTACACACGCTGGAAGGACAACAGACGTAAACGCTTCTATTGACCAGAGACCAATCCCCCCTATGCAGGTTATCAGTGTGTGTTTCTCAGTCAGCATACAACACAACAATGCAAAGACTGCTGTAGCTTTACTGAAATCAGAGGAACTGAGTGAACACCCACATGGGTCTGAAGCCCAGAGTTTTGAGAACACAAACAGCCAAGATGAACACAAAAACAGATGAAGCTGTGAAAAGATTTTTAGTGTTATGAGATAAAGCTGCTCTAGTAGGTTTTTTTTTTTGTTCATCTCAAAACAAAGCACAGTAAATTCACATCACCCCCTCGCACTGACTGACACACTGAAGATTTTTAGACAAACCAAATCTTCACAATCAACTGTAAAATCAGATGCTGTATGTAGTTTACTTCACATGTTACAGGATTTTGTGATTCTTAAGTGCTACTGAAGTTGAAGTACCTCCTACTGCCATTTGATGCCGCAAACATGCGGAAACATACTTTAAGACGACCTATCAACCTGTGGATCATTGCTGCACTAACAAAGTCAAATTGTTTTAAGCTCCTATGCATCTGAGAGTGTTTCTAAGCCTGGCAAAGCACTTACATCAGCTTATGAGACAACAACCTCTACACCATAATCTTGTATTAAAATGTTGAAGCACAGGCTTTGATTTGCCATTTCAAGTGCCTAGGTAAGATGAAGACAAGCCAACTATGTTGTAGAACTTTCTGCAGATTTGAGCTCCCCTTTACTTTTGAACAGATATCACAAAGGATATGACTTCATTTGCTGTTTGCAGTCCACATTCATGTGATTTATCATTTTAACCAGTAAATGCAGCTTCAGCACTGACTAAACTTGAGAAGCTGCTGCTGAATTGTTTTCTGCTTTGCTACAAATAGGCTCCTGATTGTTTAGTAACTGCTATTCTATTTACCCTTTACATCTTACTGTAAGTGCTACTGTGACATCTTCATGCAAGTCTAAATGTCCTCTGGGCCTGTGGTGTTTGTTTGAATGTTTGAAATGTCCCATCTTGCATTAAGCAAATGTCTGATGCTGCATTGATCCTCTCGCAGCCAACAGGAGTAGCATATAGAGCAAAGCCCAAGCTTTACACACCCCCCCATGTCATTCGTAAAATATTTTTAACAAGAAAAATGTGCTGGTTACAAAGAACCCAACTCTCCCAGAAGTTGAAATTGGTACACTCTCCTTTAGGCCTGCAACTTATAAACATTATCCCAGAAATTTGCTTGCATGTGTGGGAGGTGTTCAGGGACCTGCACAGTGTGTAGGTCCAGTCATGTTTAGGAAGTACAGTGTGTTACTATCTCATATTTAAATGGATAAAGGCTCTAAGTACGTACTAGAATTGGATTTGCTTTAAAATTCTTCCCTAATTAGTGCGTATGCTTCGGGATATCACATTGGGAAATCTCTAATGTTTACTTTTTTAACTTGTTGTAAAAATCTACAATTGTACAAATTGGTGCCTACATCTCGTGTTCAGTGGAGGCAGCAAGTTGGTGTTCATGTCTAATCCTTTTAAATATGCCCAGATTGACAGAGATACTGACATATATATATATATAATCACATTGTATTGAGCTGGAGTTTATTAATTCTTCATTTTATTACACTGTCTGTAGGTCCTGATCTCATTCTGTATGTTTGGAGTAACCTATAGTATCTAACTGTGATTGTAAAAATTGCAATACCAGGTCATTTAAATGTCTGAAATGTGTTGGTTTAGATGAGGTGAGACTGAGAAATAGTAGAAAAATGATCCAGTAGAACAGTGTTTGCACGTTCAAGGTTTGAATGTTGTGTTGAAGCTAAAAGAGTGTTAAGTTGCACATGCATTCCTCCAATAACATCAAGAGTGAATGATACAGTTCTAGTACTTTTTCATCTGCTAATACTGTCTAATATACCATGTAAAATATCGAAGTCACAGGGTATATACATAAAGTTTTTAAAATAAAGTATAAAGATTATCAGTATCAATATTAATCTGCAACTGTGTTTTCAAAATGCGGTAAATTAATAAACAAAATAAGAAAAACATGATCACAAAAACTGTAACTGTATTTCTTAAAGAACTGAGTGCAGGGAGCATCTATTGGAAACAAGAGATTATGTTATGGATTGTGTGTAGTGACCCAGTGCTCTTTTCCAAAGCAGCTAAATGGATCTATTTTAGTTTGTTTTGGTTTTTTCAACAGAACATGTGTAGTCTTGCAGAATAGACTGGAAGTCAGCTTTAATGGCTTTTTGTTTTTATGAATAGTTGTGTTGTATGTGTCGTCTAATAATGCAAACTTAACCGAAAGGCAGAATCCAGGGATGTTTTAAGATAGTGTAGCAGTTACAGTAGTAGCCTCTTTCTCCCTTATGTGTGTTTTCTTACTGCAGTCCCCTCTTCTGGGTTTTTTTTTTTTTCCTTAATGAGAACAAAAAGTTCCAAATAAGGGGGAAAATACAGGAGCTAAAAAAGCCCACTGTCATCTGTGATCATTGTGTTTATTTGTGGGGTGATTCCATGAAAATGCTCCTAATTGAAAAGTTCACAGATCCCAACAGGCAGGCTACAGCAGCACCGACACTCAATTATTTAAATAATCAAAGCCTGTAGTTACCGTAAGAGCTTGTTGTCCTCAAGGACCTAAGAAATAAATAAAGCTTTTTTTTTATTTTAGAATGGCCAAGCTTGTACAACACAGAGATCACAATAGCTGTTAAGGAGATTTATATGTAGCCGCATTGTGTATTTTTGCATATTCTAGTTTGTTTTTTGTTGTTGGTTCCAACCATGTCATATAGATGCTCAGACTACTTCGTCTAACTTAGTTCAGTCTTTAGCAGCTGTTTCAGACAGTGCTAAGAGGTTGGTTGTTATTTTCCCTAATTGTCTATGTTCTTTGTTAAAGCTTTATGTTGTAATCATTTATTTTGCCATGAGCTACTGTACCATTGGGCCAAACAGGCCTGTGGTCAGGTTTTATGATCCTAATGTGAAGCAAATTCCGCTTTTAATACATCCATTGGAATATTTGTCTGAAAGAAATGGAAATAAACAATTTTCTCTTGCCCACATCTTTTTTTTTAGTAAAAGATTCTATGGTTATTTTCCCCACGTACTTATTTTGTTTTTGTTTTTTCTTTTTTTGGTCTTGTACAACTTATTTTTTTTACCGACCCTTAAGAAACAGACAATATTAAAAGCTAAGATTCTAATGCAGTTCCTAAGCTAAGGTCACATGTGGGGGCAACTGTGGTGCACGAAGGTGGAGCATTCGTCCATTAATCCCCCAGTTGTTGGTTCAATCTCCAGCTCCTCCGGTCACACGTCAAAGTGTCCCAACTTAATTGTGATTTATTTGTCATAAAGTGTGTTCTTCTCAAAACTTTATTGACCAATCTTTTTAAAACATATCGTATTCAAAATTAAAACCACAATTAACCATTGCAAAACAATTATTCCAACTTTATGGTCAGTGGATGATGGATAGATAGATATAAATAAAATTGAGTACGATTCAATACAAATATACAACAAATATAGAAATAGTGTCTGTATATTTCAGTACACCATTTACTGTAGTAATGGTGTATTGGAGTAGAAAATTTTACACAACATTTTACAACATTAGGAAAATTGTTCTTACATTAATTTTGGCCAAATGTGTACATTGAAGCATAAAACCTTTTCGTGTTTGAACTTAACAGGAGCCGTAGGGGGGGGAACAGCACCACTAGATGGAAGCATTATGCCGGCCATCCAGCAGCTGCACATGTTCAGTCGGGTGGGTGGCAGGTCTGGTATATATAGGGTCCTATATATTATGGAGCTGTGAAGCTGTAACATTATTTTCTAGTGTTCAGTATTATTTTTCTTTTTTTGTTTGTTTGTTTAGTTTGGAGAACATAAGACTGGAATAGATCTGAACATATGTGTCATGTGTCAACCAAATAAAAAAAAACTGAAGACAACATCCACCCTCTTTAATGTCTCATCAAATCAGTGTGGAAGTTGCTGTTCTATCTTGGCAAAGAGCTCCTAGATGTTTCACTTCAGTCAGGAAGTGTCCGGTTAATCTCTCCTGATGATGTCTGCCCACACATTGAAAATAATCATTCTACAAATGCCTGGTAAACAGAGCGCTAGAGGGACTAACGGGGGATAAACAGCCTCCCTTGCTCTGCAGAACTGATGACTCTAATTTGCCTGCCAGTTTTACCTCCTCCAGGCATTTTTGTTTTAGTGTAAATCTTTTTTTTGTTCTTGTCATTTCTATTTAGTTTCACGTAGCTTTGAAACCAGACATGTTCATAGTAGTTGTTTTTAGTCTTTTCTATTTACATTCATACATGATGTAGCGGCCTGGTGGATCAATGGGTAGAATATCAGCCTGGGATACAGATGTCTCGTGGTTCAAATCCCAGCTCATGCACCAGGTGTGTCCTTGAGCGAGACACTCAGTGCACATTAAACCATCCGCCTGGTGTGTTTAGTGGTGCGAAGCAGTGTACCCCTGTTGTCAAGCAGAAAACTACCATGCAGTTGCCTTGTATGATGATGCACCTTTTTTTGGAAGTTCAAGTAATCTTCTTAATGTTAATAGCAAAAGCTAATTTTTAAAAAGTGTCCCAGTAAGTGTATCCTTTCATTTGCCTTTCAGCTTTCCTACATGTTTACTGAGCGGACAGCTGAAATATATACAAATCCTGCGTGGCAGGAAAATGGCTTTGGAATTGTCACCTTGTTTTTTTTTTTGTTTGATTTGTTTTTTTTACAGTGATTGAATATTATACACTATAATACGTATAACTACAAAAATGATTGTGCCATGACAAAACTGTCAAACTTGATACTTAACTGCTGAGTGGAGATGCCCTGGAGCTAAATCAGTAATACATCATAATACATTCACTAAAAACCACACATTCACAAGCCCAGACAGCTTTTTAAAACATCAGATTCACTGTAAAGCCCAACAGGAGCCACAGTAACATCCCGGTTCTAAATTTGCAGAGTTTCCTGACTTAGAGGATCAGGAATAAAATAATCAATAATCAATTTTAGATCCAATATTATTGCTGACAGAACAAGCACACCACACTTTTATCTTTATCCCCTGCACAGAATAATATGACACTGGGGCATTTTAGACTGGTTGATGTTGTTACTCTGAGGACAGTATTCTTCCACTTGTTTCCTTGACCCAATTCCTACCTCTCTATTTAAAACTATTTTTAATTTGGTACCTGAAGACATCATTGCCATGGTAGATAAATCATTCCCCACAGCTTGTTGTCATCCCCTCTGCATTTAAAACAACGAGAGAGATTTTAACACCCAACAGTGTTGAGCTCATTTAAATCTATTTTTAGATAAAATAACACCACTCATTTATTACCTAAGTAGCATTTTGTTTTCGGACACTAAATTACCAATGTTTCCCTCAGGTTTTGGGACGAGACACATCACAGGCACAGCCATGTTTGTTTGACACCAAACACTGTGTTGGTTGTACAGAGCTTGAGCTCCACGCTGCCTGTCATACTGTGGACCACCAGCTTGTTTTAAAATAATCTAAGCAGAGTTTTTTTTTTTTATATTTTTTATAAGATAGCTAGATTGATAGATTGATTACCACATCTCCAAGCAAATCCCGGGTTCCCCAGCTGTGCTGATGACACTTACTTTAAATTCAAAGAACATAAGGTGTCACAACAACAACATTTTATTATTGGAAGAACATTTCCAAGTAAGACAGTTTCTGCAGTGAGGCAAATGCTGCGACACACATCTGTAATATCGGATGGGTTGTTGCATCAGAATGACCATAATAAACTACACTCACTGTCCTCATTAGGGGCTTGTGCTGCTTGGGGATTGTGGCAACACTCTTGACCTGTATGGTGATTGAGAGATTTATTTGATTGCTCCCTGTGTCAGATATTAGGCTGACGCACATTTGTACTGGCTTGATGGCAATGTGATTAGGATTGGACAAACTGAAATAGATGATATCACTAGAGTGGGAAGTTCATTACAATTAATACCATGATTATGAGAGGGACATCAATGTGTGCAGTAAATGTCACAGCAATCCATTCTAACTGTGCTATGCCCATCCATCCAATCATTATTAAGTTATTTTATTAAACGCCCAATATTCCTGTTGGTGGCACTGGAGGAAAATAAGGGTAATATTCTAAGATTTTCACCCCAAATTCTAAGCTAAGGTAAGCACTACAACTTTATAATATATTTAGCCGCACTGATCTCATATAATTCTCCGAAAGAACGGCCTATTTCACAAAATGGCATATTATAATTTTAAGATGAGTTGAACAAGGTCCATTTGAATAACCGTAACAGCCAGAAGGCCTGCCTAGGTTATTAGCTCAACCTAAAATGCTAATTAAATGAAGACAAACATCTGAGGGCTCTAAGAGACAAGACAGGAGCATCCAACCAGATTGTACAGCAGGACAGTGTTTTTTACAGTCTTTCAGAATCAAAGTAAATAATAATGTTACCGGGTAACAGATTTGTTTAGGTAATTATTATCCCAGGTCATCATCCAATGCGGTTACTGTTCCCCACTCCCCCCCAAAAAAAAGGATTCCCAAGAGGGCCCTCCTGTAAAAAAATAGCTCTGTGTGTCATTTGTACCAGCAGCAGAGAAGCACAGAACATTTAGGTGACGTTACCTTTGAACTACAAAGTCGCGCCATTTTGACCTCACAAACTCTCTGAGGGGTTTTCCACAGAAGACAGCAGATCGAGTCCAGCTTTCCGTCATTGTGACCACAAAATATTATATATGTGACATCATATGTGGTCAAAAGCCAATCAAACTGCTTTTGTGTGCACTGTGTTTAGGAAGAAACACCAGCCTACTCCAGCTGTTATAGTGTTAATGAAAGAGATGGCAGGAATCAACAGGAATCTGCTGACTGCAGGTGGAGGTGGGGGTGGAGTGTGTGGGCCCAGTCAGAGGGCTGTAACAAGCCATATACATGGGCTTTCAGGTCGGTGGACTATCCCATTGCTCATATGTGCATTAAATTAGTGGTGATGTTTTGTACAGTAGGTCAACCTCCCTAGTGTTTATATATAAGAAATATCCATGTCACCTATATGTGGAATAAGGAAATTAAGTCTAACAGTTCAGACCCTTCATTTGAATCCATTAGTGGACCATTAGTTCTCTGCCATGAAGCAGAAACAACACAGGCATATTAAAATAGTGTAAACTGCACAGGCAGTGGTGGAATATTAGGCTCTGTTGATGGTGCAGCTTGCAGCTGGACAATAACAATGCAATTGTATGGTAATTTGGCAGGATTTACATAGTAATAGGTCAACTCACTCTTTACAGTTTAGCCAAGTCATCACTCAGCTGACAGCTCAATAGGAAACAAGTCAACACTCCAGCAGTCTTTCCTGAGTGTTGCAGTCTCTTGTGATTCTGATGAGCGTCTGTCGTCGAAAACGACTTACGTTTTAAATAGTGCTTAAAGTTTACATCCATAGAAAATCATGTGAGAAATACAAGAAGAGTCGCGCTGCTAATTCGTGGTAATTTATGGATAAGTAATGAGCAGAGTAAATCATCGTGGCTTAGCAGATTTGCATTTTGATTGAAGTTGACCCAAAGGTTACAACAGTTATAACAGTTAATGAGTTAAATGACAGCTAAGATTGTATTGGAATCATCTCACACTCAAAGTATGGTTTGTTTTAAGTGCATTATTAAATGGTTTTTCCCCCTATAAGTAACTGTTACTATGACTAAAACCACAGAAAGCATAAATTACAATTAAGTGGTTTGATTGTGGACCCAAAGTATGTTTCTGCATTTGGGTACATAACTGGATTCACTCCACATTGGACACTGTCCCACGGTAAAATAAAGGTCTAAACATCATTTGTGCCAACAGGTTATGGCCAGCTGTAACATAGTAGTCACATATTTTTAGTAGCTGTACAAATGCAAGACCAGAAGAACCAGAACTCTTCATTGGGAGGAGGTTAGAGTGGATGGTTGTGGTTGTGGACTTTCCTAAAGGAGACTGACATTTGAGTCCAGTGTAAAATCTTTTACTTTTTAATCCAACCTATGTTCTTTTGAAAAATGTAACCATGTAGTTTTAGTGCCTTAACCCTGCACCTGTGCAACCTGTATTCAGTGGTATGGGACACGCCTAGTGCCTCATGAGCATATGTCTGGAGCGGAGGCCAATTCAGTGGGGTTGTCCTCCCTCCACACACCATGGTGTTGTGTTTATTTATTGTTTTTTTCCCCTTTTAATACTCATTTAAATTGGCAGCTTAATCTTGTATTTCCTGTTTTTGCATATGAGTCAGGCTGTGACGATGGTTCCATACTCTCAACAATTGTTTCTGATGGTTTCCATGATGAGGACGCATCCAGAAAGCTAGCTGCAGTCATGGTGCTATATCACGAAGCACATGCCGTCACAGGGGCGCTATTTCCCCTCATTTCAAACAATGTCTGCAATCTGCCTTTAGGGCTCAACTTCAAGAGAAGCCTGCCATCGTATTGGTGAGTCTTCTATGATAGGGACAAACAACCTATATGGGCAACATGTTAGGACTCTTATATAGCCATAATGTTAAATGATGTGGGTCTAAGCTGCAAAAACACTTTTCTGCATAGTGTGTATGTCTTCACAACCACTTTTACACCCGTTAAATTGTTTACATACTTGCTTGTGTACTACGTGTTGATTTGCAGTATTAAAGAGTAAATCCACTTGCTGGTTGTAATTTATTCCAAAGGCATTGTTGGTGGGGGATTTGCAGTTAGTAGACATTTATATGGATGCTATTAGTGAAAAAGAAGGATTGCAGGATAAAGACACAGTGACAGGGTCAGTGTCAAATATCAGTATTGATGTCAGTAAGGGTTCTGGATGACTGAGACCCTTCACCAACATATGGAATTTATAGTAATTGGAGTCATGCCAAAAAGGTTATTTGACAATAAAGTAAAATATAACAATCCATATAAAAGGCTTGCTTTTATTAGAATGAATGGATGACCTGATAATTTATTTGCTGTGGACACATCACTGCACACAGTACACTGACTGCAAGGATGAGAATAGATTGGTGGCTGAAGGATCATGTGTCATGGATGGATGGATGGAAGTACTACAATAGTCAATATTCGGAACAGAGCAACTGACCTCACAACTGTAATGTAAATATGTATAAGTAATTAAAACTCGAAATAAAGTGTTGAAAGGGGGAAAAAATACAGCTTCCAATACAATATGAAAGGTTATAAAAATATATGGAAAACAATGAACAATGCAAAACGTGTTTACTAAAGGACATTTTGTAATCCTGTCCAGAAAGACAGAAACTGATAACTTTTGTAGAATAAATGGGTCAAAGAGACAACATGGATATTTGGTATTTGTTAATAGAGATTCAGCTATAATGGATGAAGAGACAGTACTGAGCTGAAATCCAGGATGAGGAAGCAGAACAAACAGGGACACTGGTTTGATCCAGGTCCACACAAAACATGACTTTACAATTTGGCAACGTGCCCAAAGAAATAGAAGGAAAGTTTGGGACGACCTCAGGAAGTAAGGACATTTGCATTGTTTATTTTACATTATAATCAGTAAATTAGGGGTAAAAGCCCAGTGAATTATGGACTTCTTCACGAGAACAAGTAAAAACATTGGAAAATTTGATCATGCAACACATAAAAAAAATTGTCATTTGTAAAATTTTGTTGGTGGATAAAATAAAAACAATGTTCTTCAAAAGAAACTAAATAAATGGATGTATCAAATTAAATTTGTAAAATCAAGATGGGGACAGATTGAAAGACATTTCTATGGTTGCACATATAAATTGTTCATAAATATAAGTCTTAAACATTAGGTTTGTAGTCAGAAGTGAATGAGAGCAAACAGAACTGCAGCATATGGTAAATATTGTGTAAATGTGGCTGTGTTACATCATTTCCAAGTTGTTGTTGAAATTAATTTACTAATAGTGTCACCACTGGTCAGGTGCACAATTAGATTTCTTGGACAGCAGCAGTAATTACTGAGACTGTCCACGACATTTTTGCACAACTGACTCTCCTGAGGGAGGCGAGACACACAAGGTATCAATGATATGTGTAGCTAACACCAACGTGTAGTTATAAGCAGGTTTATAAGAGGCTTTATTTTATATTTTTGAGCTCATTTTTGGTCTCTATAGACCTTCATGCAAAATTCCATTCCAGAATTCTTTTGAAGTTAACAACAGGCTTCAACAGCATGAGTTAATTAAAGTAAAATGTTAAAATCTTTGTGAATTTACTAATTACTATGAAGGATGAAACTTTTAGTTTAAATTATTGTCTTTCCACTAAAGCTCAGCAGAGAAACTGTTTTAAGACAAAGAGGAAAACTTAGTGCTAAAAAGACTTGGAAAACCTTTTTGCACGAAACAGCACAATCTGTGGGTTTTGTTTCCCCATCACTTCCAATAAGAAGAAATCTTGTTAAAGGCCAATGTACTTAGAATATGACATTAAAACAGCAATGACTGTGGAACTGTGCTTCACCAAAAGGCAATTATGGAAGGAGTTAGCGCGATGGCATTTTCTTTTAAATGTAAGCCTGCGCTATGCAAATGCAGCAGTTTATGTTTTGACGACAAACTTGACTTTAAATGTATAAATGTATATTAAAATGTATTTTATATGTATTTTAAATGTATTTATTCTGTAGGCAGATGAAACATATTCACATATTCAAACAGCCTGTCAGTGGAGAATTTAGTTTTCCGTGACAGTTTAAATTATATTTTACATGCATTTCTGCCATGAACAGAAATACGGTTTTAATTTAGAATATGCCGCACAGTGTCTGTACTTACAACCTTGGCAGGTGTAGCTCTAGCTCAAGGAAGAAGAAAATCCATATCTGACTTACTGACAGAAATAGCATCTCCACAGATGTAAGACTGTCTATTTTTGTTCAGTGATGCTTGTAGGGTGAGACGAAGAGTTTTGGCACGGGGTGGGCTGGGGGGGGGGGGGGGCTCCAGATGTGCGTCACCTCCACGTCAGTCATCTAAAAACAGCAAGGCAGACACGTGGAGGACCTTCATGACCACCGTCACGCTACAACAGACATGCAGTTTTCACACCTACAGTAATTTGTGCGTAGAAAATCGGATTCCTGCTATCGGTCCAGCTAATTATTATGGAGCACCTTGACTTTCAGGCTGATTAGTATCACATTTCATACAAATCCTTCAGAATGAAAGAGTAATCACTTAAGGCATTGAGCAAATCACTGAATTCAAGTAGCTGTTGACTTCGGCTTTTTTTTTTTTTTTCAAGATGAGATAAACCAGAATGATTTAGCTACAATGATGTGTCAGACACATAAAAACATTATTAATACTGTGGTGCGTAAAAGTTCATGTTTTTTCAATTGGCCAATTTCCTCTTAACTTCCTGTTAAGGATGATGATTGACTACAGCTGGTGGCTTCTCTGTGCCAACAGAGAATTTGTTTGACATCTGAGAAAGAGGATTGTAGATTGACACAAGTCAGGAATGTCTCTTGGAGACATTTCTAAAAGAACTGCCAATTCCAAAAACATCAGCTATTGTACAACAATACAGGGTAATGGGAGATTTAGCTGCTTTCTATAGTCTGGAAGAAGACCCAATCGGTCTTAAACTTTGTTGAGGCAACATTGGTTCAGATGGTCAGGAACAACCCAGGAAGCATCAAGACACGGGTCTGCAATGAATCGGTTACTGCTGGAAGTTCAGACGGATAAAGCTGTTTGTCCAAAATGACCAGAGGTATGTTTGGAGGAGTAAAGGTGAGACATTTGACCCCAACAACACTGTACCTACTGTAAAGCACAGTAGAGGAAGCATGATGCTCTGAGGCTGTTTTGCTGCCAGTGGAGCTGGTGCATTGCAGAGTGGATGGAATAATAAAGAAGGGGAGTATAAGAATAACCTTAAAGTGTCAGCTATATGGCTGAAACTTGGACACACTTGGGTGCTCCCACAGGACAATGATCCCAGACACACATCAAAGCTGGTTGTGGAATGGATAGTAAAGGCTTTTGGAATGGTCTTCTCAAAGTCCTGACCCCTAGCAAAAATATGTGGGCTGAGCTCAAAAGCCAGGTCTGTGCCACAAAACCAATCAATTACATTTTTGTTCCACCAGTTCTGCCAAGAAGAGTCGAATATCCAACCAGAGTTCCAGAAACTTGATGGTACCTACCAAAAGCATCTGCTAAGAAACATGTAAATACATAGGCCCTGTGTATGTTATGGCCCTGGATGTGGTGATTTCAATAAGCTTAATTAAGATATGTGCACAAAACAAATGTGTGTTTTCTTCTGTTAAAGAGGTTTAGATAAATTTTGCTGCCTCAGCAAAATAAAATAAAAAATCAAAGAAAAACAAACATATGAACATACCAACAGGCAAGCACACATATCAGTCTCTATACTAGTAAATTATCATTGCCACTAACAAAGTTCACACATTCTTTACTCAAGGAGAAGTAAAAAAGTACAGGCTCTGAAATTAAAGTAAAGCACATCCATTATCTGATCACGTAACTGGCAACCACAGATTTTTATCCATTATTTTTATTAAACATTTTTGTGTCTGCTGTCAATATTTCACCTAAAAATAAATAGAGAGACAATGGTTATGTTTGTGATTTTTGTCAGCATCATCATTTTTTTATGTTCTGTGAATAGAAAAGTCAGGCGCAGCCAGGCTGAGATGGTGGATAGCACAGCTCCAACTCCCTATACTTCGTCCTGCTGTTGTGTGAAAAACTACTCACACTGTGCCAAGCATGAAATCCGATATATACTATTGACAGTTCTTTTTCCAGTGTAAACACCCGTTTCTAACAAAGTAGCCTCTCAAAGTGTTTGCTGTGCGATTAAACCACACTTGCTGTTACCAGAGTAACCACATGTGATAGCATCTTAGCCACAAGTGAAATGATGACTTTGAGATGCTGTCAGTGAAACAACCCCCCACAAATTATATGTCTTTATAAGCTTGTAATGTGAAATATCTACAGTAAATGTGGAGTGTTTTAACACTGATATAAAGAATGGCAAAGTCTAAGTCTTATATAGGAAAACATTCAAAGCAACACTATATTGAGTATAAAATCACTTTTTATTGATGGACGTGCCAAAGAAAATGTATATTATCTTAAATTTACCCTGTGGATTATTGATCACAATACATTGATGTATTGATTCCATCTACGTAACTTAGTGTTCTTCACTAAATATCTGTTGCTTTGAATTTACTCTCATTTACTCTAACTGTTACTTGAAATACATTTACATTTTACATTCTTCAGTGGTTTGTTGTGTGCAAATTAGAGCAAGATATTACTGAATGAAAATTCTGGTTTCATTACATATTCTGATCATTTTGGCTTTATTACACAATTGATATATGTTATTATTTTTTATGTTCTATCTGTATTTGTATTATGCGCAAATACTGTACATTGCATACTTTAATTTTATGAGAAACCTTAGGGGTCAATAACAAAACCTGTGACTCTCTTTCAATAGTCATATCCATATCAGATCTGAGCAGCAATAAATAGGTGATTTGATGTCTGATAAGCATAGAGGCCAGAGAGACATCACAGAGAACACTGACAGAGACACGTTTCTACTGCTAAATTTCTATGCAGATGACATTATCTTAACACCATCACATCAAGGACAATGTCTGAAATAATTTAGAGATTTCTCAACTGCTCAACTGTTGCATTAAATAGAAATTATGAAAGGAAGTAAGTTTTCCTGAACAGCTGTTGTGCTTAAACTGATGTAAACTAATCCACTAATCGTCCCCCTTGTTCCCTCCACATCTCGCCATCCTATTCTCCAATCCCATTGTACGCTGTGATGAGTTGTTGGGGAAGAAGCTGTTGGCTCAACTGGGAGACAATTTGGTCATGGAGAAGTAAGGGAGACAGCACTGGAGACAGCAAGGGGGTTGGGGGGGGTTGTTTAAATTACGGCTCTAAATGTTCACTTCCAGGCAGCTGAATTATGGAGGCAGTATCTCCTTGAGCAAGGTCAGAAATGTTATGAGCCTGAATTTAAAAGCACTTTAAACGTGCAGATGGAAAGACATCCGGGCAGCGTAGAGCCACTATCTGCGTCTTTTTCCACAAGATAAATGGTGTGGCTAGGAAAAGGCGTTGAGTGAATTTGGCAGAGAGTGCAATTTCTTGGAAATGTTTGTATTTTCAGGGGGCAGCTTATAAAGCACATCCATCCTTGGAATTTTATCTGACGGTAAAATTGTAAATATAAGAAAATATACCTTTCAGAAACAGAATAAATGCATGAGTCAGATGATGTAGCACAAAGCCAGTGGTTGGTACGTTGTATTAGGCCATTCATGTGTTGTCTGGTTGACAGAACAGTGGTCAGTGCAAAACAGTGGTCACTGATCAGTGGTTCCCAACCCCGGTCCTCCGGAGCCAGGTTGGATAGTTGGAAAACAAACAGTACAAGGGATCCCTTAGCACCCAATACTCAAAATATGAATCTTGCTATACCCTTCATCTCAAAAACCACCGATGTAAAACATGAAATCATGCAGAATACACTGTGATGTGAGACTGTATTCCTGTAAAATATGAATTGGTTCATTGTTTATACATGTAGTCGAAACCTTTAGCTTCTGCTCAGGTTTGGCTGCAGTGTCACGTCTTCTTGATGAAGTTTTAACATGTTAAGTACTTGTAAAGCATCTACCGAACCAAGATTAGCTTTCATATAATGACTAATGACCAAAATGGCTATAGCCATACTCTTCTTTCATACGTATCAAATCTATCATATTGTTTTGTTTGGCATATAAACAGTAATTAATTTTCTTACAGACAATGTTTAATACACACGGGCATCATGTTATAATGACATTGGAATTAGTTTATAATCCTTAAATATTTCAAAAATAACATTTGCCTGTGCCTAGCTATCTCGGGTGATGTGATGCATGAATAGCCCTGTTATTAAATTTTATTTAATCAATATATATAAGTTGTCTCGCTGAAAAATAAAGTTGATGTAATTAGATTTCCATGGGGTTCCATGACTTTGTCCCCATGGGGCAGTTGAACACAAATTAAATGTTGACCATTTTCATCAAAGTCGGGGTGTATTACTTGAAGTTGGTAAACCTGTGGTGCTTCCTGTAAAAATTGCCAGTCATTATAAAAAGTAGCCCGAAGCGATGATGGCGCCCCACATTCAAAGGTGCCAACACCTTCCTCAATCACCATCTTCTGCTGTATTGGTGAGAGCTGATGTCTATGTAGACCAAGAGATGTCAAAACTAGCCTCACAGCTGGTCCTTGTAGAGCTCTCACTATTGCAGTGCATATATTTACAAGGCTCATGAAGCAACCACCATGTACTGTCTAACATGTGTATGAGAACACAGAAGCATCATTTTAATGTTTTGTTATTAACATTGTTATGGTTCTTTTATGTATTCAGACATTTTGTCTGAATACACATACTGAATACACAGTTTTCGTATGTGATGTTATTAATAAAGAAGAATTTGTTGAACACATTTTGTGCCATTATTAAAAATGTTTAATGGTTTCAAAACAACTAGTCTGTGATAAACAGCACAAGTTTATTCTGAATAATTGTTATAGGCAAAATAATCTATATGTTGTTTTTTTTTATTCAAAAACAAGTTTATAAGCTCAGTTTAACAAGGCCAACCGGCCATACAAATAAAGAGAAGCTCAAAACTTGTACTATTCACAAGAATTTAAATTGATTAAAAAAAATCTGTTAAAAAAGTGAAACCTGTTATTATAGATTTATAATCAGTTATAATGGAGCAGTCATTCTGTGAACCCAAAAATAGGTAACGTGAAATGAAAACAGGAGAGTCTGTAACTTGGCTTCTTTCAAAACCGAGAACAGCACAGGTCCTGTGAATACATTAGTTTTATCATTTTGAAAAAGTTCCCTTACATTGTTGTTATTCAGGCTTTGAGTCTATTGCATGCTAGTAGTAGTAGTAGTAGTAGTAGTAGTAGTGTGATAGAAATTTTCCCTCTTCCTTAGTTAAGTGTTATTAGATCTGGGAAGAATATTCTACAGAACTCAGCGTGATGAACCATCTCAGTTTAATACAAACCAGCATGGAGAAGAACACATGGATGTTTGTGGCGTCGTACTTCGTGCCTTCTTACTTCTTAGAAAAGAACCACGCTCACAAAACATGAATGAAGAAATCAGGTGCCAGTTGTGAAGCAAAAATCTTTTTTTTTGCACCTTATTGTAGAACTTGTGACCCCAGCACCCAATATTAGCTACATTGCTTTGGGCCTTGTAACACAAAGTGATCTTAAATATCTCTCTAAACATGACCCACCCTGTGACTTCTTGTCCTCTCTGTGACCTTCTCAATACATCCACCTTGTTTGCCTGTTTGCTAATTATCTAACTATATATGACTAAATTTACTCTGTTCCCCCACAGTTGTAGTGGTAGTGGTGGTGGTAACAGTTCAGACCTACTGATATCTGCCACAAGGACCCTGATAGAGGTGCTACCCTTACCCCACTATAATGAACCCATTAGCAAAACCAGTAGCAAAGTCAGAAGGACAGAGACACAACAATAAATTCGCAGCCAGCGGTAACATTAGGACAGCATGTAACTGGAGCCCCTTTTTACTACAGTGGATGGAGATTATAAAAGCATGTTAGGACTCAGAATCCGCTGGTGGCATAAAAACAGTCTAGTTAAATGTCAAATCTGGTTGAGATATTTCTAGTGCAGCCACAGCTTCACTAATGCAAACCCAGCCTTCTGCTTCTACATGTAAAACACAGCAGGATGTTAAAATTACAGAGCTGATCTCCAAAGGCTTTCAAAAGGCATATTGGGAAACATGTGCTGTAAATATAGTAAATGCGGAAGGTGAATATACATAGTTAATAGTGTATATTTACGTTACAGTTCTCAGTGATGAATGTCCAACAGACAATAGACTGCTGTGGTTTTATATGGCAGCTGGTAAATAGGAAATTGCAACATAGAGCTAAATGTTACACAGTGCAGCACTGAACATTAGCAAGCAAACTCCTCAGTCATAGTTCAAACATTCCAGCATGCCCATTCAGTAATTATGACTTTTTAATTATTCGGGGTTTACTGCAAGAAAAACAGCTAAGTCTGCTTTAACGTGTGTTTTTGCAGGGGAGAATGCTCCCTCAGTCCTACTCCACTGTACTCTGCTCTAATTTCTTATGCACACAGGTTATACATCACAAGCTCTGTTCAGTCCTGTTTTCTCTCCTGTGACCACTGCGTTTTACAGTTGCGCACCACCATGGTGGTGCATGGTGGATCACAGCTATAAAGGGCGACTGTGGCACAGGAAGGTGGAGAAGTCATCCACCAATCCCCCTGTGGCTGGTTCGATCCCCGACTCCTCTGGTCACATGTCAAAGTGTCCTTGATCAAGACACTGAACACCAACTTTGCTGATCCTGGTGAGCGTTGGCCAGCTGCATAACAGACAAGGGTGCATAAGCATGCTGACTGGAGCTGACTGGAGCTTTGGGGGGGTGGGCTTGGCTTTAACCGTGTTATGATGGCCTGTTTAATGGTTGACTAGAGGTGACCTTAAAATGACTTGGGAGACAGCCAGAGGACAGGGAATTATTGATGATGGGAAGTAAAGCGGGGTAATTGTGCCAAATAGATCCTTGAAGAATTTAGATATTAAAATATCAAGAGAGGAGTGGGCAGAGATAAGTGGGATACAATGTCATAGCTCATTCAATGAACGGTGAGGGAGAAGCTTTTACTTTACCATATTTATTAGGCACTGCATCAAACAGTCCCAAGGAGTTTTCCCCCTGACAGGACGACCTCTAGGCCGTTTACTACCACTGCAGTCTCTCCCAATCAGACGTCGGCCTGCTGGTCGAGATTGAAAATATACAGCCTTCCTAGGGGGGTTCAAACTCAGACAGTGACCCGCTTCTGGAACTGCTTTCTCTCCTCTCCATCCATGGATGTCTGTGTTCCTGGCATATCATGTGCCAGTCTGTCTGCTTCAGTTCCTACTCACTCTACATGCCCGTGGGTGGTAGTCAGTAGCAGCTGATCAGCAGTAATACAGTGCCATCTGAAGAATGCTGTCTGCGTCCAACTTTGACAACAGATTACAAAGGATCACAATTTCCTTGTCAGTGCTGGACATTTATTGTGAGGTGCCATTGCTCAGATTAGAAATGGTTCTCTAGTGAACATGCTGCACGTGGGCTCACTGTGTCTGCAGTGTAGTATTTCAGCTTTACTACAGTCACGAGCTAAAACACTTCAATGTCTCTACTGAGGTTCCTCTGCATGAGCACACTCGCACTGTAGCATAGTAAAACGTGCGCGCATGGATTCACATGTTCAAAGGCAAATGTGTAAGTGTGTGATTGTGTGCACCTGGGTAGTGAGGGACTGTCACCGTGAAAAAAGACGGAAGCCACGAGGACGATTTAAAAAAAAAAAAAAAAAAGATGGCTGCTTAAATATTTATAGTCAGTTTGTTAACGTGCTCTGCCTGACTGGAGTCACATGCTGGAGGAGCAAGAGACGTGGAGCAATGGAAGAATGGAAAGAGGAGAAGGAAGGTGACATAGGAAAAGGGGTGGAAGGAAAGAAGGAAGGAAGGAAGAAAGGGGGAGTAAGGGGCATGGTGGAATGATGGATGTGGCTTGAGGGTTTCCCATATGCAGAGACTAGTTGAAATGACCCGGATCTTGGAGGTCAGGTTGGATACTGTGCCCGATTCCTCCTCCTAGGCTGCTAACTGACATCTCTGCAGTGCCTGCCGCCACCTTCAGCCGTGACTGAAAGTCTAATGATGCACTTAAGTGATTTACTACTCAAATAAAACCATGGCAGGAAAATGTGCATGTGTAACCTCTCAAGATGTTCCAAACCCCATCACTAATAAAACAAAACAATTTTCAACATTTCTAAAGCCTAAAGTATACATTAGGATTTTCTTGAAGGACAATCATAGCAGGAGGCAAAATAATTTAATGCCTGTTTTAGTGGCAGTCAAAAAAACTAAAGAACCTGATAAGATGATGAAAAAATGCCACAGTCAGTTTGTAGTGCAAACTTTCTAAGGTTAAACCAAGTAGGTGGGGGTGTATCTAATTCTTTGCCATAGCTATCAGCCTTAATCTTAACCTTAACTGGGAGAAATAAGGTTACATGATTTCTCTGCCCATTCAGGACATAGCTGACATTTACTACATTTGACAGGGTTTTTTTTTTTGTTGTTGTTGTTGTTGGTTGTTTTTGTTTGGTATGATGGTACGAAAACCTAATGTTCTATTCCGGCACACAACAACACAGCCACATGATATTTTTGGTGATGTAACCTTTGCTTTGCCTCAAGCTAATAAACATGTAATCATGACATCAAGTCTACGAATAGGACCAGGATCTGTTTTGTGATCATTATTACTGTGTTTTTTTTAATCCTTGTTTAATTTTTGTTTTTGATAGAGAGCCTCTGCGATGCATTACAAATTTCAGTAAAAACTGATCATAAAGTCATATTGTACTGTATTGAATTGTTTCAGAAATTCCCATGGCAGCAGTAGTGATTTTAGCCAAACTGGTGTTGTTGCTTCAGGTATGACTGCATGTTGTGGATTGAAGTTACAGCTCACCCAATGCAGTGGCCTGTATTCTACCGGGCTTGGACCGGCACTGCACAGCTGGGGTTGGGAATGGGCTGTTGGGGTTTCAGTGTCTTGGCCAGGGATCGAACCACTGACCCTGTGGACGACTGCCTCACCAACGGAGCTCCAGCCGCTATGTTAAGTTAAAATGAATTTAGAAGGGGATTAAGAAAAGTGGTGGCTGCAAAGCGTTACCTCAAAGTGTAATTTATAAAAACCTTTACAACATCTTGAGTTTACTGAACTTGTTTTCCTAACACAGGAGCATCTCCACTGCTGAACTGTGTTCAGTGCCGGGTTGTGATCAGCACCCTTCCTCTAAGATACACAGACAACACTAGTTTAGTCCTGCTATTCAGTGCTTTTATCCAAATCATCCTCTTCCAGTCCGCTGAAACAGGTGGCGATCGTCAGTCATCAGATTTTCAGGTAAACAATGACCTTCCCTAGTTTCTCCCCTTTAAAATAATAACCCGACATTTTAATCCCATAGACAACTTTTACAAACACAGCGTCCGTGTAAAGAGTTCTTCATTTGACATACAGCTGCTACTGCTAGATCCAGTTTGTAGCAAAATTAATACAAAACCAGCATCTGGTGTGGCTCCTGGTGACTGAAAAGCTCTGCGTTGTCTGACAATAGGGACTGAATTTAACATTTAAATTTATCACCCTCAGCATTGTTTCTATTAACACGAAAAGGTAAAGTGAGTTTATTTATAATTTCATATGTAACCTGAAATGCCATTATATAACACTCAAAAAATCAAATCAAATCTCTGTCACCTCCGTCTCCCTGCTCTGCAGTGCTCTTCTACGTCGTGCTATGCTCTGCACAGCCCTGATCAAATTACGATGAATTAGAAGGTGAGAAACTTACCAAGCAAATTAAGGAGGATTCGAATCTCCACAAGATAAGTTTGCGGCACATTTATTCTGAAGATTCATCAATTCAACTAAGTTCAAGTCTATTGACCTCACATCAGAACAACTAATGTTTGCATGTTCTAAAGCAACGGCTTTCGGCTTGCGCCTTCACAGGTCGCCACAGCAGAACGTGTTCTGCACATTCAATTGGAGTTTTAATCCCAGATGCCCTTCCTGCTGCAACCCTCCCATTTTTATCCGGGCCCATATTGGTGCCAGGGCTGGGACCACACCTGCTGGGTGGGATTCGATCCTTTGGCCTGCTGCATCGCAACCCGATCTTCTATCCACCGAGCCACCAGATTCTGAAGAACAGAAACAGGAACAGAAATTGTTTAGAACATTTAGAAATGTTATATTTAATTAACGTTTGATCCAACAAACGTTCTTATTTACATTGAGTCAACAAGAAAAGCACAGTTGACTCCACTTTGTTTCAAGGGGCAGCGATACAGCTCAGGTGTCCAGTAAACACAGGGTATTAGAATGAGAATAAACTACAACCACAGTTACAGAATGTGAACACATTAAATAGTTAATTACCTGAGGACTCGTGTCACACCTCCCCACATGCACATAAGGAACCTGTCTTATCTGTCTTCTCCTGCTGCAGCCCACTCCGCACCTGCCCTGGCGGCACAGGAGGTGGGAGCGCGGTCTTCCTTATATGGTCTCTCCATCCGTTTGCTTCCAGGAAGGTTCCGTTGGATGAGCGGAGAAGGCAGAAGCAGAAGCGGCAGCGCGCCACACCACGGTGATGCTTCAGCAGAGCTGCACCATGAGCCTGCACATTTACGGAACACGCTGTTTCCATTTAGACAAATGTTGATGATTCACAGGAAATAATTAGTGTGTAGTCGTGATCGTTTGTATACGGATTACTTTTTGCGCCCCACGTTTTCCCTTGTGTTGTTCGCTCCGACATCAGTCTGTGGAATGATCTGCTTTTTCTTCCCTGGGTCGTTTCCACTTCAGCATGGGAACTGCTGTGTCCAGGAAGAAAAGTGTGAGGAGTGATGCCATATCGTCAGTGGCTGCAAAAGTTCGGTGAGTGTGTCCGCGAAAGTGCAGCGGAGCGCAGCGGACGCGAGTCTGCTGCTTAAAGACAAGCAAAGTCAGTTTAAGAGGATCTCAGACATATTCTATATTATTCTAGTCGAATCATATTTGGCATTAAAATAATACATTCCGCTAAGATATCATTCCCTGAAACTGCTCCCCTGGTTCTTTTACATGATCGTGATTCCCTCACAGCACAGGTTGCATCCATTTTTTTTTTTTAATTTAATCAGTTTCTTTCAAAGGGAAACTTCACAAATTTTCACCTTAGTTAGTTTTGGGCGTAAATATACAATAATGCTTTTAATTGTCTCTCAGACTACATTACAATATCTCTCTTCTTCTGGCTGAAATATGCCTCCAGATGACATCACTTGGAGGAACCTTCAGTTCATGTCATCTCGTTGCTCACGAAATGGAGGTTGTGATTGTGGTCAACTTTCTTTTCCAGAGCTCCCCAGACGATATTATCTGAACTCCTAATGATGTAAAACTCCCCCGGGTGATGTCGTCTGGAGGCATTTTTTTCAACCAGAAGAAAAATATTTACCTATAAACAAAGATCCAGAAATCCATGAACATTCTCCATTTCTTAAAATGGATTGCGCGCAGGGAAGTGGAAAACTGTCCTGAGGTGAATCAAAATAATAATAAAAAATACTAATTATTATGATCATTTTGTACATAATTGATCCTCCATGCTTTCAAAATTTAATTTTCTAGAGATTAAACAATGAAAATATTCAAGTGCAGCCATAGGTGAAAAGTCTATAATTAACTAAAACTGGTGTTTTTCAAAGCCATAGTTTTAGATGCATGATCAATTCTTTTTATTTATGTTTCTCAAAATGTCATTTTTGGGTCATTTGAGCTTATGCTTTTGTATATGCCCCTCCACATTATGATAAAAATAATAATACAAATTTAAAACATTATAAAAGCTTTTTTAAACTCGGCTTTTCCTGTTTGTCCACACGCTATATACGGTACAGTACATTCAGATTTAGTGTGTAATTCCTTTACTTTTGTGACATGGTCATCCACACACGTGTGACTAATTCTAATGACATTTCACTATGAGTGTGTGACTCATGCCGTGTCCTTATGTCATGGTCCGATTAGTGTGTTCTTGGTCTGAAGGCTGGGGGATGACTAACGTTCGGTGGTAGGAGATTCACTCTGTGTTGCCCACTTGCTGACCTCCAAAGCCGGACTAATAAGGCACCGCTGTTATCAGGCATGTTTGATTAAACACACGAGTCGGTGTTCAGCTATTCTCCAGCGAAACAAATGCACATATGCTTGAGTACACAACATATGAACTTTCTATCTCCTTACACAGGCATCAGCTCTGTCCCTTTTGCACAATTCTTCAGTCCATTTGTTTCTGTCTTTATTTTGCTGTTTAACTGTTTACCGCCCCCCTGCCTACCTCACAGGCTTTTTCACACCTCACACTTAACTCTTCATAAATCACACTGATCGCAGCCAGTATCCCAGATATGCCTGTGGAGTGCAGCCAAAGGCTCGTACATGCTTCCCTCTCTATCGGCGCCTGTGAGCCGACACTCAAGTTAATGAGGAGTTTAATGGTGGAGCTGAGCTCGATCCCGCTGGATGATCTGCTATTCTGAAGTTTCTGATTTGCTGTGCAGTGAATGGGTAAAAAGCTGTCTTATTTTTTTTTAACAAACCCAGTTGCCACTGGGTGAGTGTGGACTGCAATGTCATGTAGGGATTATATACCATCCCCTTCTTGTTTGCACAAATAAGAGTCATATTTCAACCTTGTGACACAACTTGCAAATCTTAAATGTTTCACATCTGATTTGTTGCTGAACTGTTGCCGAACAACAGATGAAGTTCTTTTAAATCAAGTCTTCCATCACGGAAGCTCAGCTTGCCTCTATGCTCTTTTGTTTGTAGACACATTAGAAGTCCATCTTGCAGCATGTACGCACACAGGTCATCATGAGAAACGACAAGTAGGATGATAAATATTATTATGCATGAGGAGAAATCCATCCATTATCTTATGGAGCCCATCCCAGCTGCCATCGGCCGAGAGGCGAGGTACTAGTCTATCTCAGGGACAATATGAAATGACACATCCCAGTTCAGTGGACCAGAACATTTTAGAGTAAGGAGACATCCAGGGGTCACAGCCAGGGTTGACAAATTAAGCCAGGCTATGAAAGGTAAAGACTAGTAAGGGGTTAAATAGTCAACTAGTGAACTGTAGCCAACAGTGTTAGCTAACAGCAATTTTTCAGATATTATCAAAACTAGGAGTTGTTCAATTCTACTAACAGAAACAACGGTACCACAGCAGCTAAGGCTTGTAGATGAGCTTTCTTGCCAGAGGGGGTTCTAGGGGTGGCCGGGGGGTGGGGGGGGGTCATGATCACTGCTGACTACACTAGCCCACACAGAACCTTGAAGATGTTTTCACCTGTTCCTTTTCCTGCTGGGAAGACTTTGGACTTGACGTCTTGTCGAATTTGTGCAACCTTCACAAACACTATGAGCGGGTATGATGCCAATGGTAAAAAAAAACAAAAAATGTATCCAATAAAACAGAAATTGTTAAAATGGATTTAAGGCATTTAAATTAGTCTTAATAACAAATTAAGAAGACAGTCGCTTAATCTGACATTATGTTACGTAGCAATGGTTTTTCTTAATGTTTGGTTTTAATTTAAATCTACTGGCATTGGAGTTTCCTATGCCTAATTGAGCCTAATTCAAGAGCATGTCTTGTCAATTTTAGAGTATAATTTCATGATTTCATGTAAGGCTCTATCATATCATAATGCCTGTTTTCTTTCTTTTATTAAAATTTGTTATATTTTTAGAACGGACAAGGTTACATGTACACACTGTAATGTAGGCATCGTACATGATCCCACAAACCTTTAATTCACTTAAGTTTGTCAGAAAATACAGAATAATAATAAAGTTGTATTGTATTTGACTGATGTGAAAAATTATTTTCTTGCATATCGCCAGCCGTACTTTTCTTTTCCGATAATTTATTTTTTCACGCTTCCCCTCAAAGCCTTTTCCTTCCTCCTTAAAAAATGGGCCTTGGGTTGAAAAATGAATTTGCTCTGCTTCTGCTCCTGTGCTCCCCCTCAAGTTCTCCTCTTCGCACTTCCACGCTCACAAAGCTTCTGCTTGTAGAACTCTGTGCGTGTGCTTGGATTTTTTTTTTTTTTTTTGTTGAATAACCTCAGATGACCCTGTCAAAATGTACTAGTGGAGAATTATCTCAGCGGAAGAAATCATGAGTGCAATTTAAACTGTCTCCTTTGCAGCAAGGAGTTCTCTGCTGTGTGAAAGCTGGTGTTATGTCATGTTTGGTTCTCTATTTCTTAGCTATTCTTATTTGACTGAATCATACACCAGTCAAGCTGGCAAATAGGAGCATGCAATGTTCAGTTTACTGACAATACCTAGTAGAATTTCAGGGTATTCATCAAGAGTGCTGGGCTTCCATTTGGACATTGGCTCATGTAATGAGGAAATAGGCAGGAATCAGGCTTGTTTTGCAGTTGTATGACAGTTCAGTTGGACTATTCAGCTATTTTCCATTATTATACTTTGTTTTGGCTGCATGTGAGGCATCTTGTTGGCAGAGGTGGCTCAAGGGGGAGTGTTATAGAGGATGAGTGTGTCATGGTATGTAGAAGTGGGGCCAGTTTATATGCACTGCGCTTATAGCCCCGAATAATAGCCGGATCCATGTCCTTGTTTCTGTTTATGATGATCTCTGATCAAAGCCGGCAGTCTGGTTTTGCTATGTTGCTCTACAAAGAGAGTATGAGAACGTGAAGCTAACACTGTTTGTAATATTTAAGGAACAACACCACACAAGACTTTACAGCACAAGACTATAAAACGTTCCACTCTGGTGAAAATGTGATTTCATAGTCTCTTTCCCCCAACGTGACCCACTCGACTCCTGTGCAGATTAGCTCCGGACACGGTCGACTGTGACTCTAGGCTATGAAATGTCTCCATCCCCTAAAAACATAAACTTGCTAGAATCATTGGTGAAAAACCCATATTTTCTAAGGTCTGAGAGATCAGTGCTAAAAGATGATATTAAGTGTTTATAATTACATTATTGTTGGTGTTTTGCACCAACAATTTGAACGGTGTTGATCTCCTTTGTTAAAACAAAGGAACAACAACAAGAGGAACTTTGAGATGGGAGACAGAGGAAAAAGATGCAGAAGCAGGTGTATAATGGCAGTATAATGATTAAGGTGGTAAAATTATTTCAAAATCCTATATGTATTAGTTGGTGATGGGTGTCCATATTAAACAATGCCAAGGTTCCAAAACATGAGTTGAATGTGTAGAAGGAATCACACAAAAACTACAGTAAATCATGTCTCTGTCTGATTTATCAAATCTGTCAGAAACCTTTACAGCAGCTCCTAGAGATTTTCTCGGAATCCTTCCAAATTGTTCCAGACTGAACTAACATCTGTCTATAGACTGATTGCCATTTTGGTTCTGTATTCACAACCACCTACTCTGCGTCTCGAACTCAGAACAGAGTGGAATTTGTTTTCCTCCTGTCTCTTTGTGCCTGTGCCTATTTATGCCCCATTAACCTGCTCCTCTCGGTCAGATCCTCTTCATGTTTCTCCCAAGTTGCTGTTTTGACCTAAGTACACTGTGATTATCTCTCAAGTTATTTGCTCAAGTCTTGTTTTCTGGTTTTGGTGTTATCTTGTTGATTACCTTGTTTTTGCATATTTTTGGGGTAACTGTTTCACGAGGGGGCCTTTTTTCTCTCCTGGCAGTAAGTGACTTTTTTTGTACTTTAAAATTTCTTTTTTCTTTTACATGAACTGAAAACCTATTTGTTTCTATGTTGTGTTATTGGCTTCCTACTCATTCGTTGTTCTGCACCTTTCTGGGTCCTACAAATCCCTCCCTGATATAGGGTGGGCTGTGTCTTAAGGAGACAGAAGCTAAAAGCTTTCATACACAGCTGAGAGTTACTGGTTTCGGTGGGTAACCACAAACTTTACCTCACAACAGCCACATACAGTGCCACATTTTGTTCTGATACAGTCTTATTTTAAACTGAATTATATTCATTATTTTCCTCATAATTCTAGAAACAATACCCCATAATGACAAAGTGAAAGACATTTGTTTTGTTTTTTTAAATCTTTGCAAATTTATTAAAAATAAATAATGAAAAAAATCACATGTAGATAAGTATTCAGGGCCTTTGTCATGACACTCAAATTTGAGCTCTGCTGCATCCTGATGAATTTTGCTGTGGTATTACACTAAGCACTACCCTTAAGTACAATTGTGATGTATTTCTATGTTAGAAGTGTGATGAAATCAAATATAAAGCACCAGAAAACAGTTACTGAGACAAATGTACATTTACTTGACTGTATTTTTCTGTAACAGACATTGGACTTGAATTGAACCCTGGTGTAAAATTCACAAGCTTATGCAGCCTTGCAGATTTGTGCATTTATTAATACGATCCAATAATATCAAATTCATTGATGTGCACTGATATATGCTGAATGAATTATTTTTATTTAGGTGTTTATTAATTTAATACTTTTGTACATTTACTTCAGCAATATTTTTAATGCAGGACCTTTTCTTATACATTTACTCTGTGGCATTTTACTTTTACTCAACTAAACAATCTGAGTACTTCATCCACTGCTGGAATATTCCTCAGTTATTTGTCTGTGTAGAAAAGTCTCAAACTACATTTACTGTTTGATTTCAGATTTTCAAATAAAATAAAGTGCCTATTTTTTTCAGGGAAACTCTTCCACCATATTATAAATTATGATACTGCAAGTGTGTGTGGTAAAGGGTCATTAATCTTTGCTGACCTTTAACGATACTCCAGTATTGCAGTATCAGTGAAGGGCCTCATGCATGGTCCCCTTGAGCACAAGGATCCAGACTATAATTAACATACTAATTATCAGGATTTTGCAAAGGATCCAGTGTCTGATTTGGAGTAATTATAGTTACTATAATTATAAGATGTTCAATGAGCAGATGTGTGTTTTGTTCTTGTCATTCAACCCTTAGCATTTAAAAAAACTCAGTGTGTGTGTGTGTGTGTGTGTGTCTGTGTGTGTTTGAAGGGGTTTTGGGAGTATTTCTAAACTTAATTTGGTGACAACTGAAAATGTTCTTACTCTAGAGAAATAGAATTTGGTCATTCAGTGCTATAGGGCAACAAGCCTCTTACCTAGTGTCTCTTAAATAAAAGCCAATATCAGTCCAGTGTCAACAAACTGAAATATGTGTCTCACCCCATTTTGACCTGAGGTTGGGTCCTTAAATGATCAGGTATCTTCAAGGATTTTCCTTTGCAGGCTTTGAACCTTTGGAGCAAGCTGTGAAATTGTTTTCTTGTTTTTAAGTTATGTTACGTTGCAGTACAGCCTAGTTGAATAGACTCAGTGAAACTAAACTATATCGAATCAGACAATCGAATCCTTTTGCTGTGATTCTACATGAAAAAATTGCCTTTTGGTCCAGTGTGCGTCGTCCCAGAAGTTGCACTATAGTCGTTGGCCACTTCTTTGTAATTCCCTTACTTCCCAGCGTTGACCCTGGAGTGACAAAGCAAATACAAAAGTGAAAGAGTGAAAACACCATTGATACAGTTTCAGCCGTGACTAAAGGAGCAACGGCCTGCAAACTAAAGGCCATTCCTCTGTCAAACAACAGTTTGGTAATGTGGTGTAAACAGTGATAAAAGAACAGCTTTTTACAAAATCAGAGAAGGTTGTTTGCTCCGACTGACAATAAAAAGACTGTACATCAGATTTGTGGATGCTGATGATTTGAGAGGATTTGCTGAGAGTTGTGACAGCTGCACATGTTTGATTTACACAATGAGATTAGAACGCTTTTGGAAGTAAAAGGTGAAGAACTTGCCCTTAAAGGACGCCTTCACTGATATCGAACATGTTTCTTTTGGTCCTAGTTTGAGTAATGCCATTAAAGTTCCCTCTGACTTCCCTACATTAAATTATCTCTCTACTTCTAACTGAAAAATATGACATCCAGATGACATCACTCTGAGGAGCCTTTAGTTCAGATTATGTGATCTTGTTGCTCATACTATACAGTTTATAATCATGGTCAACCTGCTTTTCCAGAGCTTAGCCACTTAGCCCACTTAGCTCCCTTGGGAGATCTGATGTGAGATCTCCCTTGTGTCTCTTGATAAAGTCATCAGTCTTTTTCTAGCCAGCCTCCCCGTTGTGCAGAGAGATCAGATACACAGTAACAGAGATGTGGGTCAAAAAAACTACTTTATTAGTTATTTAGTACTTAGTAAGTTAAATCGCACTGTACTAATCAAACTTCGAAAAAGGTAGTAGTTCTTCAAAAGTTAATGTACTGTTACTTTATGTTTGTTGAACTTAAAACCCCCCATTTGGCAATCGTAACTTGCAAAGAGATGTCTGTTCTTGATCAGAAATGTTTACCCTCTCTATTCTTCGAAATCCCTTCATGTTCTGAAGTATTTGTGCACGAACAGCATGTTCAATATCAACTCAGACCGTCAGCGCTGTTTAAAAAGCTTGCTAGAAGGTAGATTTAAAGTATAATCACTTCGCTTCACTTTGACTGTCTGCAAAGCATTTGCATTCAGACATAGTCGATATTTTGTAGGATGCCTTTTTCTCTCAATCTGTGCATCGTTTCCTGAACCACTGGTTGCCACACAGCCTCCAAGCTGTTCTTTTTTTTTGAAAGCTGCTCTGTTTCTTCCTTCAAACACATGTTGATGTGTCCAAACAGCTTAATTTTACCTTCATCTCCTTATCGGATGCCTTTACTGATTTTTTTTTTTTTTACTTGCGTCTTTTGGTTCTAGTTTGGGTAGTGCATGCACATAAATGCCATTAAACTTCCCAATGACTTCCCTTTACCAAAATATCTCTCTACATTTAGCTGAAAAATGCCTCCAGATGACATCACTTGGAGGAACCTTCAGTTCAGATTATGCCATCTCGTTTCTCAGCTAGAAGCAAAGGAATATTTTCATTTACACCCTAATCTAAAGCCATAGAGAGCAAGTTGAAAATTGGTGAAGTCGCCCTTTAAAACGACTGTTTAGACTTTGGTGATGAGTTGCTCTTCCATGTGGACCTACTGCACATTGGCAGGTTCCTTGGAGTCAGTTTTAGATTCTTAGTCACTTGCCTTGTACACAGTTTGCTAGAGATTTGAGTTCTCCTTCCTTATACTTATTTGGCCACTGTATTCAACCAACCAACTACTCATGAATTTCCTTTCTAAACAAAACAACAACAAAATCAGACTGTTGGCCTTCATGGCTTTCATGAGGTGACATTATCTATGCCAGTGTTCGTCAACAATCCTGACAGTCAGTCAAACAAAGTCAATTTCTTTTAATAATAGATAACAATTTACCCAGTTAATGATAGAAGCAGGTAGCAGCAAGATGGCTGGATGTCTCGTCACTGATTGCTGATCACATCCCAGCAAGCGGATGAAACATGGAGTGCACAGCAGGGTCAGGAGTTAAACAAAGGCCTCAGAGTGTCTGATGACACAGCCTCACTTCTGCGAAAAATAGCTGATGGACCACTTACTAAAGTATATTTCCTAGCTGATACATCTGGGGTTGGTATTGTCTTTTTATTGAATATCAGCCTATTAGTGTCATCTACCTCTAGTGTGATAGATGTCTCTGCCTGCCCACAGCAACTGAGAAACCAGGAACGCCGCATTTATTTTTTATTGAAACGCAGCATTTGGCCACAGTGTGAGTGAAAGGTCCTGGTTCTGTTCACATACAACATAACAAAGCTTGGTCGGGTTGTTTTCATCCAATTTAACACTAATGTGGTTCAAAGAGCTACATACACAATGAGAAAACATCCAAACCAAGGGGATATAAGTATACACACCACTAAGAGTAGGATTAGGAAATGAGTGTGCGCTGTTTGCACCTTACAGCAGCAAACACGCAATACACACTTTTAGCTCCACCATGTATTTCTATAGCATTATGTCAACACATAAACCACCAGATCATGTGATAAACCTGCTGCCCTTCACCAATACAAGAGACGGACCAAATTTAAAGGATCTGCTACAACATTAGAGCCAGTTGATGCCTCACACTGCCATGTCAGTGTGGCATTTAAATGTTGGAAATTGGCAACATCTAGTAACCGTAATAAATGGTCCACATGCCATAGTTGCATTTTTTGAGTAGTGAACGTTTCTTTTTTTCATCAGATCGAGTTCCATTTTATTTTCTCAAACAGTGTTACTTCAGTCAATTAGTCTTTTTACATATACTCATGAAATCAGGGTGGTGGATTGGGGAAACTTGAATGCCGATTTGTTTGCCATCTTTCTTTCTCCAACTGTGCATGTGCACAACAAAAGGCTGCTGATAGGAACATGCAGCTGAATTAAAGAAAGAGAGTGTTAATAGGGTGACGCCAACTTATTTTTAAAACAAAGTCTGCATAAAGCCTGACAGAAATGTAACCAACCAAGAGTGCGTTATAGAAGTCTAAACAAGTCACATTCCCCTAGGGATTTTTTTAAAGTCCCCAGGGGATTCATCAGGAGCTGTTCCTGTTCTGGATGAATTGCTTATGTCTTCTCATGTCCAGGCTGCCCTTTTTTACCTAGCCACATAATATTGGATGATAATGACCTACAGAGTCTGCTACTGCAGCATGTGGAGCAGGTATCTACAGGCCATAGCTATGGAGCTGTTCACAACAGATGTGTGTAAATGTGATGCCGGCTAAGTACAGTCACGTACTGTAATTGGGATTAATTGAGAAACAGTTATTAGCTTTTCAGGAAAGGTAGAGAGAATATTAGAGAATATTAAAGTGCAGGAGTATCGAGAATGAGAAGGAAGCAGACAAAAAGGAACAAAGGAGTATGAAAAGCACAGTGAAGGAAGTTAGGGGAGCGTAACGGAAAGTCACCAGGGAATAAAAGTGAGCTTTTAACCTTAAGGAAGTCATGACAGAATCAGCATCACTGCTAGAACACAGCAGTCCTGAATGCAGTAACACACTTAACTCTGTTCTGCTTGAACACAACCTCTGCACCAATTCACTCAGTATCTAATGTCTGATGGTGGGGCGAAGGAAATAGCTTGTAGGTAAATGAGTGGGTTTAGTCGTGAAGGTTTCTTTAAATAAAGGGCACTGCAGTGAAATTACACACAAAGTTTTTTTTTTTTTATTGTAACAATACACAGCACAGAAACACACACCCTGTACAAGACGCAGGGATGTATGCAGGTGAAACTAAAGCTCAGAAAAATCACTCCAACAAAGGACGGAGGACACTTGGATCTGTTTGCTCTGTAGCTTTTCTCTATTCTGCATCCATACACTGCACCACTTAGATGTGCTTCATATACGTATATAATCATCCCGGCCTTTCACGTGTACATAGAAGTGCAGGGAGAAAGCAGCCACACGACCAGCTCAACTAGTTTCTGGATCATCCGTCTCCTGTCTCTGCTGCCTCCACTTTTTATTTAATGCTCTTTTCTTTCTTATTTGCCTCCATCCCACTTCCAACTCCCTCCTTCCTTTCTATTTCTGTCTTATAAACACATCTCTCTCGTGTCGCTGTGTTTCTTCTCCCCCCCCCCCCTCACATCACATGGCTGAAAACATGCTTTAGAAAAGAAGTCCAAAAGCCAGCGTGCAACGTTTTTTTAAGCACCAATCAACTTTCTGAAATTTGTCTACAGGAAACTCGCATGTCAAACTAAAAAACTCTAACAATGGTGTTGTTCTAACAAGCTTCTCGAGCCCCAGCATCCTGCTGCTGTGTACTGGCACAGTTTTTTGGGACACAATCTACAGTCATTATTGTTTCCACCTGTGCTGTTTGAGTTATTAGTCCAATTATGTGCTGTGAAACAGGTCTACAGTGACCACGAATTCCCAGATTTCTTCACGGCTCGCAGTGTGAACAGTATGAGGAAAGTTGTATAATGGTTTATTATATGATACAGAGCCACCAGCCAGGAGTCAAATCATAGACGTTGTTGTTATGTGGTATGCATCTCAAAGACTTAATTTCTAATTGCCCTCACACGCTCTCATCACACAGTGTCAGATAATGACGCTTCCTATGATTTTTATGTGTGACGCTTTTTAAAGTCCCATGGTGTATCATATTGACACCACAGGTAGTACTTTTTTTTTTTTTGTCCTGGCTTATCACACGAGTTCAGGGTCGGATCATTGTCTGCATGTTGATTTGGCACAGTTTTTTTCTTGGACCGGCACTGCACAGCTGGGGAGGGGGTACTAACATTAACGTAACGCATTAACGTTAACATTATTTTTAAAGTCTTACAGTCGAACCCTGGTCTCATGTGGAATAGTCCTCTGTCTTGTTGAGCCATCACCACCCCGTCTACCTCCCTGTGAAACTTTTTCACTTCATAGAACCTCATTGCTTTAGGCATCAAATATAAAGCGTTATTGTTTCCATTGAACTGCACTAAAAAAAGCTCTGAGTGTCGATCACCAACACAAACGGGAACCCTAAGCATGTAACGCGAAGGGAATGGACATAGCAGCACTTTTTGATGCCTCGGAAATAAGAACGGGCTGGATGCCCCCAACCCAGAGAGAATTTTGTACATTTGTTTTTGTGGTCTCATCACAGGTAAAGACTATGGATCATGTAGGAGTTTGCAGCAGGCTGCACAAAGTAGGATGAACGTAGGCAATTTTCGGCATTTAATTATTCAGGTTCAGGTCTCATAACAAATGCTTGCAGTTGCTCATGAAAGTCTTCCTCCCAAAGTTCTGCTTTTTCGCAACATAAACAGAAACTTTGACAGTTTACCTCCTGCGAATGAATTGTATTAAATTTGTAAAACTTTATCACATTGAGCTCAACTTTGAGCAACTTGAGCTGTTGACCAGTTACAAGCCATTTTTGACATTGTCGATCTCTATTAGACGAGAGAGAGTCCAATATGGAGGGAACTTCCAAAGCTTATGAGCTGTGAGGCACCTCTGAGCGGAACCTGTATGAGCTGATGGTCCAGATATTGACCAGGCTGAGCTGACAAACTAACATGTTTGCCCACGTGCTCAGAGGCTTCAATTTCCCCCTTCAATAAGTTTTACTGTACATGCAGAAAAGCTCACAGAGCTGTTATGACTGACCATGTGCCCAAAACTCAAACTGAACTGTCAACTGTCCAACTCAGCTCTACTTTATATAAGTTCAGAATAAAAAAAAAAAAAAAAAACTTTTGAGAGCAGGGTAGTGACATTTGATGTTGGCATGATTTCTTCTACCTCAGCAGTCCATATCCTTTGTCCACAGGGACAATACTCCAATGTGGCCTCAGCCAACTGCAGCATGTTTCTACATCCCTTTTCTCTAAGTGAAGCACATGGACTTTTTATTGGAAGGAGTGCACTGAATGAAGGAGATAGATCAGAGAAGATTGCATTTTCTTTCTTGCACCGTCCCTCCTACTCCTCCTCCTCCATCATCAGGCTGAGAGCGCATCTGCCCGTGCCGCCTCATATTTAATTGCTTAGTGTGTCATAGCAGGAAGGCATATAGGCCACAGCAACAACACAGCAATTTCATTTCACCCTAGTTTCACCCTGAGATTTATGTGTATGTAGGAAATTTTATTTTTTTTTCTTTTTAACACTTCAACGCTGTTCCACATGTACACTCTGAAGTGGGGCCCAGTGCTCTACAACTGAACCGCCAGGCCACCTACTGATCTTTACCGAACAAATAAATTTAGCTTCTATGTTAGAAAATATGAAGAACAACACAAGGATGCCGCTGTTAAGATAATACAGTTTAAGATTTTAGAGTCTTTTCCTCTTTTCAAAGGAGAGAAAACTAATTAGTTTTGGAGGACGTCATATTCTCCTTTTAGCAGCATTTCCACATTGTTTTAGTTATGGACAGTTAGCAATTTAAGATCCTCATGTCTCATCAGAAGACACGAGGAATAATTTATTAGAATTATTATTAATAATATTTTATTTATTTTTACATACCTGTAACATTTTCTTCAGTAACAAGTTAAGATTTATCTGTCCTCCATCAGGCTCTTTTTAAAGCTATTAACAGATAATTTGCATTGTTCATATGCATCTACTTTGATTGGATGAAGGTCTGGCCTCATTGCTGCCCCCCAAGCCAGTGGGCTTACGACCTAATGAGTCTCTTACACTGTGGCTGTAGGTAGGTACAGATATGTAGTATGTGCTTAACTTTTCTAATAAAGGCTGTTGTACAGTAGAGTAATATGAGTTTACATATTTCATAATTTACCACTTTCAGTTTTTTTATGAAAACGAATCACTAGCGAGATGAGAATTGCGTCACTAAACCAGGTGCAGGCAGGTTTAGTATCGGTTCCTCCTCCCATGGTCTCATTTAAGAGACTTATTTGAATATTAGTAGTGTTCAAAGTGAACCAGTATGCAGTAATTTTGCTCGTCCGCATACTGGCACAGCCAATGCAAAAAAAATAAATAAATAACGGAATAATGGTCTATTTTAAGACAAAACTGCTGAATCTGTGGTAAAATGTTAAAATATATATATTATTCTTACAATTTCAGTGGAAATTTAAGTTAAAAAAACCCAAAACAACTTCAACCCATTAATTATTATCATCATTAACTAGTTTAAGAGAGGAGCAAAAGTTATGGAGCCTATTTGGCCCCATAGTTGTCCACTAATTGGTTATTGTCTTTTTGTGTTTGTTTCCGGGTGTTTTGGATTAAATTAACATCAGAAAAGTTCTGGCTGAAAAAATTGGCTACTCAATACGTGAACCATACAACCCCTGATTTGATGTAATTGTTGATGTAATCTTTAAAATAGCACAATGATTTACATGTATTTACCAAAAAAAAAAGAAAGCGGCCTTAATACACACAAAAGAAGTCAAGTACTTTTAATTAATACTTTAAATTATAAACTATGTACCTAGTTACTTTTATTTTAGTAAAAGGTACCTCATTGAAACTTAAACCTGAGTTAATTTGTAATTTTACTTAATTCCTAATTTGATTACTTCATTCACCACTGGTGACAACTAGAAATGTTTCAAAATGCTATGGTCATCTTTAGTTTCCATTTTCATGTTATCATGAAACCAACCAACTGCAACGCAAACTTCATTTACAAAAGTTTACGTATACTGGTGCCACATCACACACCCCCAGCAGCAGGGCTTATTTTTACATATCCAACTTCAATCCAATTTGGGTGTGACATCACAGTGGGAGCGGTCTCAAAACTGCTCACTCACAGTGCAAAATTCAGTTTTTAAAAAAAAAAAAAACAGAGTGGAGATTAGAGTCGTGTAATTTGACACCACAGAAAGAAAAGACCTCCACCATCTCCTTAAACACCCCCAGCTCTTTAAAAAAAAAAATGCTGCAATCTGTGTAAAATCCAGTGTACAATAAGTCCCAGAGACATACTGCCTACAGTTTAAAGGTTACAATAGTGTTGATTGGCTCCATTATGGTCTTAGAATTGTTTTTTTTTCTACAGACTGAGGCCTGAAGGGCATGTGGCTGAAGAAGCACGAATCCTGAACTATTATTCAGGAGCTAATCACAGTTATTCAAAGCTGTTCCTCCTTTCAAATGGAACACTGAGCCACTGTTGCTCTTTTTGTGCAACCCACTGGTTATAGAGATGCTGCAGCAGTGCAAAGTACAGAACATTTAGTTTTGTTAAATCATTGACAAATATCTGTTTCAGTCCACAAGGGGTCTTTTTGCTTTGTGAGTATGCCTTCTTAAAAAGGGTGGCTTTTTAAAAGACGTATTCAGAACATCATGCCTGCTCCTCGGTGTTCCTGCCAACATGTGTGCCTTCATCACATGGGTATTTGCTTGCTGCTAGGGATGACACATGCAGTCTCGCAGTCCCCCGTAGTGCGCAGGAGCTTTCCAGGGGAGGTAAGCTGTAGTTCCCAAGTTGTTTCTCAGCCAATATGTAAGACCAAGACCAAAAGCTATTCTTGTGGTGGGAGTTAGGAGGTGACAGTATTGTTAGTTATTACAGTACGGATTCGGGAAACTAAGAGATTGTTGTGGTGCTGTAGTCTACTTGACAGGTAACACTGACAATGGCCCACAAGGCCTCTCAAAGAGCTGTCCACTGTTAATGTAGACAGAATCCTGGGATAGTGCAACTCATTGTACTGTAAGCCATTTCTGTGATTGCCGAAAGCAGTCGAGCAGCAGGGCTCCGAGTTAACTCCTGCACGTTTCTTCACAGAGCGGCCAGAGCGTTCGGAGAATACCTGTCCAATACCCATCCAGAGAACCGCAACGGAGCAGGTAGGTGACGGCAATACGGGAAATGAAATCATTCTGTCTTGCAACCAACATTGATCATCATCATCATCACGTCCAGCACAGTCAATCAAAAAAAAAAAAAAAAACGTCAATGACAGATGCTATGAACTGAAGTTGAGGATTGGTGAGAGGCAAGAAACAGGAGATGGGGGGTTTCAACCCATGACTTTCACATCCCTACTTATAATTCAACTTATAGTTGTCAGAATTAGGGTCACACCAGCATGTAAAACTGCAAAAATATCAACAAAACTCAGTTAATTTTAATGAAATTGCCACAATCAGTGGACTTGAGGCCTGGTGAGGTAAATCTCGTACAATCTTTTGTGTCAGGTTTAATACTGGTGAACATAGATGTGAATTTCTAGCCAAACGATTTTATGTCCAGATCAGATAAAAAATATTTTTTCTTTAAACTATCGAAAGTCTCGTTGTTAGCCACTTACTGTTCTATTGGAAGCCGAGCCATCCAGATGGTGTGTTAGCTGTGTTGAGAAACTAGCACTAGAACGTTTGAAGGAAATGTGCTTTACTACTTTAAGCTACAGCACATAAATCGTCACTGAAACACAGTTAAATGTCTTTTCTGCTCTTTCCATTTTTATCATTATCACCCTGCAACATGTGCTATCCTTGTTTGTTCCCAGCAGAGAGAGAGCGTGACAAAAACTCCGTCATTCCCATGAGCTTACACTTATTTACAAGCCTGCAGCGTTGCATCTACTTATTCTGCGAGAAGCATCGACCCTCCTTGACCCACATGTTCCGTACCAGTTCATCCATTTCCAAATCTTTCATTATTCCTCGTGCTCTTCTCTATCACTCGGCCACCTCTCGGCTCCCTCCTACTCATCTTGCCCAAAGCTTTGCTGGCTTGTGAATGTGTACCACTTTTTTGCCAAAGCTGCAAATCACAAAGGGAGACAAATAATCTCTGTTCACTTACATTTTCAGACTTTTATCTGATGCTATCTGATGATTTAAAAGCTGTATGAATCACAGACACCATTACGGTCTTTGCATTTTCTTTTATTTCTGTAACTTCTCTGCATTCCCTCATTTTCCTCTAGATCATCTATTGTCTGACACCTTCCCTGGCCAAGACTCTGACTCTCCAGACATCAGCCACTTGCATAACAACAATCTGTCACCCCAGTTCCACAGTTTTCCTGTAGATCAGCCTAACCAGTCCAGCCAATTCAATCCCAGTGCTCATCAACACTCTCAGCCTCTGGTCAACACCTTTCAAGCCCCGGCACCTTTGGGTCCCTCCAAACGTCGACTCTCTGTTGAGCGCAGCCTCTCTGCAGAGGACCCACGAGGTGCCAGAGGCCCAGAGGACAGTGTGGTAGTGGAGTCGGCCAGGGTGTATACAATCACCAGGGAGGCAGGGATGACGCTGAGGGGCTGTGGCAGCGAGGAGAGCCTGGAGCTGGAGGTGCTTAAGGGCTCCAGGGAGCAGCAGGGCCCTGCCAACCCCAACCCATCCTGCACCAACCAACCCTCTGCCACAGCTGCCCATGGTAACCACCATCGCAGTAGCCACCACCGCAGCAACCACCACCCTGCCCACCAGCATCATGGAGGTACCGTCTCATCATCCCAACCACTGCAGAGCTCGGGGAACGCAAACAACATTCGAGCCTGGGGGATGAGAAAAGAGGGCTCACGGGACGAATGTACCCCAGAATGCATTCGGGCTCCCTGTCAAAGCCAGCGCTCCCTTGACCTGGATACTTCACCACGGGATGGAGGGAAACACCGCAAGAAACTAGAGAGGATGTACAGCGAGGACAGAGCATCTTCTGATGACAGAGGTAAAGAGAGAGATGGATGAAAGACTGGTGAGGGGTTGATATGGAAATAGGAGGGAAATTGCAGATCCACATAGACATACATAAGTCATTTCAGCAGCTTGTTTGAAAAGTTTAATATTTTGTCCCTAAATATACCATAAATAAGAAGCATTTCACCCCATCCATCCTGAGATGTTTCACTGTAGCCACCATACATTCACCAGCCGTCTCTATTGTGACAGTAAGACCTCTGTTTAAATGTTCTCATTGTTCCGTTCAATCAATCGATTTGATTTTTTCCCCACCTTGTTTGCAGAGGACAATTCTAATAGCTGGTTCCCCAAAGAGAATATGTTCAGCTTCCATACAGCCACCACCACCATGCAGGCGTGAGTATGGCATTGAGATCCGTCTTCGCTCCCACTCTTTTCTGTCTTACTGCCCCACGTTTGACACAATGTGGCCCTGTCTTGGGAGGAATAATAGTAATTACAAGGATTTGTTTTGAGGTCATTTTAAAAATGGTTGACTTCAGAATAATACTAAATGTTGTTAATGCCTTACTGCAGAAGTCTTTCAGAATATGCAAATGTTTGACAGTCTATTTCTGTAGTACAGGAAGCTTCCATCACACAGACACACACACACACACACGTCTACTCTTTGTCTGTAGTTAATTGTCACTACTTAATTATCACCTATCACACAGATTTTATAATTATGACCCTCAAATAGACAAAGCTCCCCCACCATGATCTACCCCTTGTCTCAGTTTCCCTCCTCCTAGTTTTTCTATCCGTTTCCATCTGCCTGTGTCTTTACTAAGGTCACGCTGATACTGTAATGAATATTGTCCTGACACTGGCATTTGATTAAATTGACTGCTCATTTACTGTCTCTGTCCCCTCTGACGTGATGAGTTTGTTGTAGTTTGATTACTTTGATAGACGGGCTTTCATATGAACTGATGAGTTATTTGCACCAGATCACATTATCCGCATCTGTCCTCACTTCTTTTCACTGATATTTAGAGTCAGGTTCTTGTTGTTTCCTTTAGACACAAGTGAGAACAGCAACATACAGTGAAGCAGTCTTTGAAATGTGCACAGGGTATTTTGCTACTGTTGCTCACTTCTTTCATTTTTTTTTTTTGTCTTCTGGCTTTCCTCCCTGTGCGGCGGCTTTCCAAACCATGACTGTAGAATATCGTGAGTACATCTCTTCAAACGTCCTTGTTGCTTTTTCTTTTTCCTATTTTCTTGTCAGTTAGGCAACATGTCTCAAACCCTTTTCCTCATGTGGTTTGTGCTATTTAGTCTGCTGTGTCTGAGTCTCCGTGTTCAGTGGACTGGATGTTTGATTTATTTTATATAGCATGCAGAGGAGGTTGTGTGCAGTAGGAATGAAAAGAATTTGAATAAGTAATATTAAATTCAAAAATTGCACTGGAATCTATCACACATCAAAATTTTACATTTCATAAAATATGGCAGTATTGAAGTACCTATAGGAGTAGCAACAGTTGTCGACTTAAATTGTTACCTCATTTTACACAACACAATGCACCATTGACAACTTTACACAGTTCACGTGCCTAAATCAATCAGCTTTTTCAACTCATCATAAAAGCATATGTCTTGACATATCTAGCACCAGCGCTACATTTAATATTATACCAGAGAAAGATGCAATTAGATAAAGGTTTGCTTATTTTCAAATCCAGGTCCAATTTAAATAATTTCAACTTTCAAGAGATGCACCATAATTATTATAGTTTTAACATGAATTACACTGATTATTCCTACTTATATATACTTATGTTCATCTTCAAGTAAGAAGTGCCAATCATTTCAGCTGAAGAGGTAGAAAATGTACCGTATAGTTTGTGCAGAGAGAGAGCGACCACTCTGTTTTTTTGTGATCATCACTTGCATTTTGCTGTTAGCGGCAGCTATATCCGTAAAGCCGACAATAGTTTAAACAGCTACAGAAACCAGCAGCGTCATTACTTAAGGGTCATTTATAACTATAATCAGTGCAGTAACCACTGTGGCCTACTGCCACTAACTGTGTAGTAGTGTTAATGAATGTGAGGCCAGTTTTGAAAATCATTAATTTCATTACATTCTGAATAAAATAATTACTCACCTTAATATAGACTAAATGTGAATCAGTTTAGCTGAATAGATCATTCTATCTGATTCTTTTCATGTACTGTAATGGGATATAAAGCTCCAAATGTGCTCAGAGCCTAATTTACAGAAAACAGACTAATTAAAAGCTACATCGCAGATGGTCGGCAAAAATCACACTTACATATTTTATTCCAATTGATCAGCCCTAGCACTAAGTTAGTATATAAGGAAATACAAATTTGTTGTTGTTTCCAGTTGCCAGTTAGAGAGCCTGTGTTTGGCGGGAAGTCTGCTGGAATATAGTATCTGAGCTTTCAGAATTTCTGCTGATGACAGATGGAAGGAGTGACAGAGGGCTGCTTCCATCATTTTTAGTGAGAGGTAACAGAAACAGAGAGTCCATGAGATAGAAAAATATTGCAAAAGTATTGCACTGGAAGAGCTATGATGGCTTCTGCCTAATAAGTGCTATACAAACTCCAGTGACTTCAGCTTTTTTTTTTTTGCTCTCAGCTCATCAGAAGTGTCTGTCAGTCAAAGCCAGACTGCAGGAAAGGATCGCTCTTCTGGCATAGATGTCACAGATGATTTTTCATAATGTCTGACATTCTGTCAAAGCCATTACTGTCCCCTTTAGGAAAGGCACATCCACACTGATCAGTTGATACACTGGCAGAATAACAAAGAATAAACATCAAGACAGAAAAACCCAAAAACAATTGTTTAAAACTAATTTAGTTCATTTATATTAAAAGATATCAGTCCACATTGAGTTGGCTAAGACAATGTAGTGAACTCACTTTGGATAGTAATCAGTAACCCATCTCCCCATCTTGCATTGAAATCCTCCTGTGTGTCTGTGAGTGTTCTACAATGTCCTCTGCATCTGGTGGATAACGTGTACCTGTGCTGCTAACTTAGCAAAGTGAATCAAACCCCTCACTATTCTGAACCCGTTTACTGTTGCTCCATCCCAGGATAACCCGAACCCAACTAGACCCAAAGGGATTACATTAGGCTAAGGTTTGAGGCATTTAAGTCAGGCTGAGTTCCAGGCCAATGGATGTTTGAGTTAAATCAGATGAGCTTTGTAAAAGTTATTAATCCCTTGGGTTAGTTTGGGTTCAGACAAACCTTATTTCCCCACAAAACCACGTAATGCTTTGACATCCCGGCAGGGCTTTCCGAGGCATTGCTGAGAGAAAGAGGCGGAAAAGAGAGCAGGAGGCAGCCACCATGATGGAGAGGTACCATGTCCTTCCTGTCCTGTCCTGTGTGGTGCAAAACTATCCTTGTTACACTTGCCCAGTGTTACACAACAAAGAAACACTCTTCTGGTCAAATCATCAATCTCATGTTTTTAAACCTTATTTCTGTACGTACTATGAAATTTCAAATACTGACATAAGCTCCAGGCCTTTTTCAACTGTATACTTTGTGGGGAAAATCCCTGTTACTACTGTCAGCGAAACTCAAAACCCTGAGGACAAATGTTTGAAACGGAAACATTCCTTCAACTTATAAATTAGAAGCTTGTACTGTAAATTGAAACATCTGCAAGAAATACAGAAATTGATTGGTGGTGATAATTCAATAAATTTGGGTTGTAGAAATGAGATTAATGTTGAATTTGCTATGTGTACTACAGGGTGGGTAATTCCACACTTCCAATGTCTTTTTTTACCTAGACTTTATAAGCAACGAGCCATAATTTGTTTTTGCTGACTTTCATATTTCTTGTGTCATCGGTCAACGTTGTTGTGATATGGTTGTCCAGCTCACGATTCACTACAGCCAGCTTGAGAACTTTAGCATTATTAGCTCCTGTATGAAATTCAAACAGCGGAAGAGTTTGCAAGAAGCTTCAAACCATCTCTCCCAATGCAGTTTGCTACTTTTTAAGAATCTTGTCTTTTTATTTTAAGATTTATTAAGACTATAGACTACTGTGTTCAGGGTTTGAATTGTATGTGATGTGATGTCTGTATGGACTTATATCAGAGATGAGGCCGATGGGGGTGGTGTCATCTGCGATCTTCAACAGGACTTTGACAGACTGGTGACAAGATGTGCAGCGGGCCTGCAGGTTTCCCATCTCTCGCTGTGATGGTGAGAGGTGTGATGGGCGGAGGACACTGAGGTGTGAAGCTGTGTGGGTGATCCAGGTGTTGCAGTGGAGGGGTGGGGCGGTTGCCGGCTGTTGACAGAGTGGGGGGGGGGGGGCTCTAGGCTTGTAGTTGGTGATTGCCTTCAGCACTTTCCAGACAAAAGGCAGACTTATTGGCTGAGAATTCTCTCACCATGCACTGATGTTGCTCTGCTCACCTCCCAAATCTGTACTTAGCCTCACTGTACCTTGGTTTATCGTTTTTATAACTCACCCTGGTGTGTGACGGAATGACACTGTCCTCACAGAAGTTAATGTAGGATGTCACAGTGTCCGAGAGTTTTAATTTCTTTAGACCATTACAGTTGCATCAGCCCCTATTGATATGAAAACAGATTCCACCCTCTCTGTTTTCCCGGGAAGCTGTGAAGTTGGAATTCACTTAGCTGTAGAGCAGAGTTCGGTATAAGATCCCTCAGCCACATTTCCGTGAAGCACAAAACACAGGGCGTAGAAAAGTTTCTGTTTTTGTTCATCAGCAGGGTCAGCGCATCCATTCTATAGCAAAGTGCACAGAGACGCACAACCACATCTGAACATTTAACTCTTCTGCTGGGCCTCACTTTGTTATGCACCACCTTGATCAAAACAGCAAGTCTGTGGTAGAAAACCAGAAAAGTCAAAATACTTGTTACCATCTGTGCACAGGTCCATTTTAGTGCAATGGCAGGTGATGACATGTCTGTAGTGATGGACCTGCTCCGGCCCATTCATTTCCTGCTGTTCCAACATTGCACCATGTTCACCAAGTAAAGAAAAAAATTAAAATTTAAAAGGTGGCACAACCAGATGAAATGACAGCAAGCACCAGCACTGGAGACGTTAAATTTGGTGCAGAGACTGGATGACAAGTCTCACTGTTTTCTAATATAAGTGGGAGCTCGGCCATCGTAATGGACATCGCCAAGTCCTCCTGATCGACTACGACCACATACCGGTAGCCATTTACTGTGACTTTACACAGCAAACAAAGCTCTTCTTCTGTCCTCATCTGCTGTTAGGGCCAACACAAATCTTCTAACAGTATCCTGTGGTGTGTGTGTGTGTGTTTCTGTATGTGTCGTGAATCCTGGAGGCTGTTGGTGGCAGGTTTTATTGGGGTTCTTCACTGAACAGTGACATGTTTAAAAAAAAAAAAAGACTGTCAATACAAGGCAGTAGGTCAATGCTTTGTTTCCAGCACTTAAAGTGAATGAATCGATCAATATTAGGCAATAGGCACAACATCCACCAGCAAAGAAAGAAACGCTATTTGCCGTCTAAGAATGTGTGTGTGTGTTGTTGTGTTTGTGTCTGTGTGCTATTGTATAGAGAACAATTCTTTAAAAAAAAAAAAAAAAAATCTCAGTTTTATAAATCGAATTGTGCTCGTTTGATTTAGCAAGACATTTTTTTTTTGCAAAGCGTTTCGAAAGGTCACAGGCAAGCAGTTGAATTAAGGTCGTTGCAGACTCACGTTTTCGTGCCCACACGCAGACATGAATTTGACTTGCCGCACAGAGGTAAGTGATTTTTAAAGCTTTTGTCCGTCAGCATGAAAATAGCGGCTGTGAAATGCTGGCTGACGGATGGATCCCCCTCTCCTCTGAGTCATCTCTCTATTTCCAGCTCTGCCTTCACAAACTCTTGCAGTCAACACTGACATGTCAACAGTGTTGTTTGGGATCCCTTGAAACTGCACTATTGGTTCAAAATAGCTTTAGACAAAAAAAAGAAAACACAAAATAAATGATTTCAATTTACTGACTTTTTTAATTAAATCATGTGGCACGAACAGCAACACTATGGGGAAAGCTAAAAATGACAGCAGCTCATTAAGAATAGGGCGACTGTGGCGCAGGAAGGTAGAGCGGTTGTCCACCAATCTCACAGTTGTTGGTTCAATCCCCGGCTCCTCCAGTCACATGTCGAAGTGTCCTTGAGCAAGACACTGAACCCCAACTTAGTTGCTCCCGGTGCTGCATAGCAGCTCCCCCATCGGTGTATGAATGTGTGTGATTGTGAGTGTGAATGGGTAAATAAGAAGCAGTGTAAAGCGCTTTGAGTGCCAATAGGTAGAAAAGCGCTATATAAGTGCAGACCATTTACCATTTAAGAATAATGATCTGTGGACTTTTGGACTAGTCTAGAACCTTATCAGTTTCTTACCAGTGCATTTTTTGATTAACCCCAAAGCTTAAAATTTCTGTACACAACTACTCATGTTTAATTGAAATCACAGCTACTTTACAGAAATCTGAGAAAAACACTACATCCACTGTTATGTTTTAACATTTTTGTAAAAATGAATTAGCCTTAAGCATCTGTATGAGACCCAATTCAGATATACTTTCATTGATTTTTAAATCCTGTCTCTGCTAAATTCTCTGCACTGTGAGCATCCAGGTTCATGCTAAAGAGAGAATTGACCTTTTCTCTTTTTGGGAGAAATGGGAGGTAAATTAAATTGGTATAGCTAACCTCAAAATCCCAATTATTTTATTCCTACCCTCTCATGATTCTCTGAACTATTGAAACAGGGCTGCCTGTTAGAGAGGTGACTATTGAAATTTCACCCCATTTTCCACCAGTTTCACATAAGTTTTTTTTTTTTTTTGCTCTAAATGCTCAAAAACTAAACTGTGCCCACAGCAGTTTCAGTTGTGTTAGGCAGGAAATAAAGATGGTCTTGTTTAGTAAAAAGTCACGGGCCTTAATGTCACGCCACACACCTGAACACACCTGATTCAGATAATCAGCAGTGGGTAGGGCAGAAATACTGCAGGGCTGTGGCCCTCAAGGAGATTTGCTTTCCCCTCCTCTGGTCTTAATGTGGCAATCTTGTGTTTACCACAGCTGCTATAACTGCTACGTCCCCCTACTGTGTTGTTTTTTTACAGAACAGTCTCGGCTGTTTGGATAAAATTATTATTAATTTGTTAAAAGTCAATGAATAACAAGCTGCTGATGGAGGAGAATTGTGCAGTGTACGGGTTCACAGACTGGCAAAAGTAAAAGAAGAGCAACCGGGAGGAGCCCAGCCTTTAAATCCTTTGCTTGTAGGAAATAACCAATACACTCTCACTCACACTGAGAGCCCAATCACAACAACTCACCTGTAGCTCATTTCCATTCCAATTACTAGTTCAGATTTAGTGATGGGAGATGCCTAATATTGAGTCTCAATCAATCCTGTCAAATAAACCCTGATGGGATTACGAAATTCTCGTCTCTCGCCTGAAAATAAACATACAAACTAATAAATAAATGGAATCACAGGCTCATGAGTGTCCTCTCATAAAAGTGTACCGATCTTGATATTTAGGCTGTAAAAGCTGTTGGGTTCCCTTTAACCAACTAATTTAACAACAGTAGTTTTGCAGAATCTCTTTGTTTCACAGCTTCACTGACACAAATTTAATTAGGTGTGAGGCCAACTACACTGCATCATCGCTGACAAGCCTTGAGAAAAAAAAAATACAATGAGTTTTTGGCCGCACGTTGCTTTTTGCTTCTTCTTGCTCTTTGTCCTTGAATCTTTTCTGCAGTGGTACAAATCATGGATCATGCAATGCATTTGGTGAATATTAATGCACATTCAGGTTATGCAGTGCCACGCAGGCACTGTGGAAAGATGAAGAGGAATGAGTCCAAATGCATCATTTAAATCACTACATTGTTTTTATTCTTTGCTCCAGTGACTTGGTACCAAAAATAACCTTAAAATAAACCTTATGATAAATCTTATTTGAAGGCTAACCTACATAGCTAAACTCTACATCACTACAGTACATCATTAGGGACTGGATGTCATCACTACATGCCTCTCAAACCACTTTAATATGAAGCACCATTTGTGTACTTTTATGTAAGTCATGTATTTTTTGAACTGAAGTATCATAATAGACTGAATCAAAACATTTTAATGAACTCACATTGTTAAAGTTTCTTGGCAATTTGAGAAACTAAACTTAAAGTTCATTCTCACACTCTCATACGGCGGCTGAGAGCTCACAGCACTGCATCGTTACATTGATAACACATGCGCAGGTTTAAGAAACACGCTGCAAAAGCCACAGCACTGATCTCTCAGGGCCACCGTACACTCAGCTACAGGAGAAAACATTCTCTGACAAATTTTCTCAAAAGGATAAAAACCCCAAAAAAAGTTTCTAGATGCTGCTGAAACTCATGAAACTCTTTTTTTTTTTTACCGACAGCATTACATTTTCAGCATCATTGAGGAGTTTCCTAACCATCCGGTTGAAAACATTTGAACCTGCTGCAAAACAATAATTGTTTTACCAGTTTACTTTAAAGAAAAACTGTTATAGAGGAACTGAACATGTGAAATACTCTGAATGTTCGATACATCCTTTAATTCTCAAGCCCTGTCCCTTATTCTTGTCATTTCTTGTCTGCTTCTCTTCTCTTTTCTTCCCTAAAATGGAAGAAATTTCCGCAAACACCTTAGAATGGTGGGCAGCCGCAGGATGAAGGCTCAGAGTAAGTCTTTCAGAGTTTTTGCATGTGTGTGTGTGTGTGTGTGTGTGCTGATATAAGTACAGTATATATTTTCATTCATTCCTGCTCTACAATGTTTGCCATCATAATATTGGAGTTGGATTTACAAGAATATATTTTTGATTTATGCAGGGAATGATAGTACGGTGCATTGCAGTAAATTTACAATACGTTGCTGTGACTGTGCAGCATGTTTTCTTTAGAAAAAGAACGGAGTCATTTTTATTAAATGAATAAGTCACAGGTGCTGAACTGAGTGCACTAAAAACTTGTGCGATCCTTTAAGCACTGCATGTGTTTCTTTGGCTTTATCTGACACCTCTGATTTGATTTGGAGAAAAATGCCTGTAGAAATTTCTCAGTGCAATAAAAATACAAATCTGTAATTTATTATTTGAACCATTTTATGCCGAAATTTAAAATTTGCCTATTTGTAGGAGATGCAATTAAGATGGTCAGTGAAAAAACTGAGGCTTTCAGTGAATTTAGCAAATCAGAGGTTATGAGATTGACTTGTAGCTGTGATGTTGTCAGTAGTCGTTGCTACAATCACATTCGAATCCCACAAATTACTGACTGTAAGACATATAAACGTCGTCCACCATGATAAACAGTGGTCTGGCTGATTAGTAAAGTCCTATGCTACAATTGATGCTGTACATCATATTATTAAAAGTACAGTGAAAGATGATGTCAGTTCTGTGTAAGACTTTCTGTCATAATGTTTGAAGATGAATTTTTAAAATAAAAATGCCAAATAACAGCTGGCTCCAGATTTTTAATTGTAAAAATGTGTTTCTCAGGTTTTCGACTGGTGTCATTGCTCTGGTTTTCTTGAAATATGATCAGCGATTTGAGTGGCTGAAAATATTTGATTGCAATAAAAATTTTGAAAAGAAAATCAATACAAGTAATACCGAATGACCACCGTCTATTTTCGTGACACCCATTGATTTCGAGAGATATTATTATCCATTGCAGTTTGATTGTGTGTCTGAGTGACTGTCTTACCCCCTCACTTCATCAGCCTTCGCCGACCGCCGAGCTAAGAGCTTCAGTCGCTCATGGAGTGACCCCACCCCGGTCAAGCCTGACTCACTGCACGACTCCAGAGACAGTGAGTCAATAAGCTCTCAGTCACACGCATCAACATAAACACACATGGGTGTATGCGCATACTACACATTATACACGTGTGCATTTTGTACAGAAGTATTCAGTCAGTATTTTTGTGTGTGTTTTTTTTTTTAAATGTGTCTGTGTGTACTACTTTGGGTGCTTGGCTGTTACTGTCCATGCACACAGTCATGTTAATTTGCCATTCGTTGTCTGTCTTCCTTTTGCTTTGTGTTTGCTTTCTGCATCTGCCTGGGTCTTTGAATCCGAGTGTCCTTGTGTCATTTTGCGTCACCTGCCGTCTCATTTTAACTCCTGTGTTCTTCTCCTTTGTGCTGTAGGAATAAAATACCAGGTGTGATGCTTTAAATGGAGCACGCACCCCTCTAATCTTGTTTGTGTGTTATCCTTTCATCTTGCTCTTTGTTCCTGTGTGTGTGTGTGTGTGTGTGTGTGTGTGTGTGTGTGAGCCAGGTGGCGAGATTCAGACCTCCTCAGGGACACTAGATGAAGGGCTGGATGAGGATGCTGAGTGGGAGGATGAGAGGGATGTGGAGAGAGCGGCCTGTGAAGGAGAGGACTTTATCCCCCCGAAAATCATGGTGAGGACCCCTTGCTAAACTTTCAAACTGAAAACATATCCACAGTATGTCCATCGTGTTTTCCGAACATATGCAGTCAGAGGTATTTCACTTTCGGTTCACACGTCCGATTTCCCACAGCTCATATCCTCCAAGGTCCCGAAGGCTGAATATGTTCCCAACATTATCCGCAGGGATGATCCCTCCATCATCCCTATTCTTTATGTGAGTAGCAGACACTGTCACACCACCATGGTACTTACGTTGATGACTCTGTGGGCAGTATTCATTTTTTCATTAGTGATTCATTCACGTGTTAAAAATAAACAAAATGCAATATTTTTAGATGGATGAAAGCTTAGGACTTAGGCTTAGGACTTGTGTTTGCTTGCACATCATGTTAAAACAAGACAAATAAAAATGACACCTACTGACTGTCAGCATGTTTGTGTTGTTTGTCTTAATAACCATATTTATTTTTCAAAATAGTTTAACCCTTAAAATGTTAACCCTTCCAGTAATTTAGAGTTTGAAAAGCGCACATTTGGAAATGTTTTAAGCAAAAGATACAATAAATAAAAAGAAGACATGGTAACAATTGTGAAATATTTCTTGTCAGTCTTGTGCGACTGGCTGTGACTGGGACAGAGTAGAATCATTTACAATAACTTAAAAAAAAAAACTCTTAAATCAACTGCTGCTCAGTCAGAGTAATTCTCTGTAATTATTATTTTTTTTTTTCATTTAAAGGACCATGAACATGCAACATTTGATGACATCCTTGGTGAGTACTGGAATGGAGAGATGGATTCTACGTGTGTGTGTGTGTGTGTGTGTGTGTGTGTACAGCCAATTTATTTGTATCACCACTATGGCTGAGTAGGAAAAGTGACACCTCTCCTCCTCTTCTCCCTGTCTCACTCAGAGGAGATAGAGAAGAAGCTGACCGCTTACAGGAAAGGTTGTAAAATCTGGAACATGCTTATTTTTTGCCAGGTAAGTGACAGCCCCATGTCAAATATGAGAAATATTGTGAAATTATTTGCGTTAAATTAATGTGTAGGTCAAGCTAGTACTTTGTATAATTCAGTGACTCGTTTAGTTTTAAATTATTTGTGACAAATACTGGCCACCGGCACGTCAAATAAGCAAAATCCACCTCATACACGTGTTACTGTTGTTTCACAGCAGTAGTGATTGTGTTCTCCTGTTTGTGAAGGAACATACTATCAAGCTGTGGGCAAAATGCTTATTTTGTCCAGGTTTCCTGGAAACCTACCTATTAAATACTAGGCTATTTCCAGGACATTACAAATTTTGAATTTTATTATTAGGGAATTTTGGAAAGTTTGAAGTAAAGGAAATGTTATAATTAATACGTGGGCAATCTGTCACAGTTTGCTCAAAATTAAAATCAAGCTTTTGAAAAAGGGCCTTCTAAAAATGAAGATTTTGAATAGAAAATACAAAAGGGGTTAAATGCAGACTTTTAATGTCTATAATTATTTTACACATCATTGCGAGTAACTAGTTTCACTACAGACCAACTACCTTTTGTTAGGCTGCTTTGGGGAATCGATATGTTAATGCCCTTTACTGCAAATAATGTTGCATGTATGAACAAAACTGTCTTTAAAAAATTATGTTTTGCACTTTTGCTAAAATTCTGAAACTTTGAACATGTGCTGTATGCACATCTTGCTGCTGTGTGACGGCCATAGACATTTAATAAGGTCAAAGCAAAAGAGCTTCAACACGGTTTCCAGTGTTGGAAAGTTAGCTGACATGCATGTTGGGCCCTGATTTAACTCACCTCCTGTCAGCTCAGCCACAGTTTATCGATAACTCCTACACATATCAAAGCAGGCTGACAGCTTCCTATGAGACAGAGCCACCAGTTCTGGGCTGAAAGTAAAGGTCTGTTTTTAATAACTTTACTTACCGATGTGATTCTCATTCTACTCGCTTGTACTTTCTCTTCTCCTGATAGATATGTGTATCACGAACTTGTTGACACCATCAAAGTCAGCTCTCAAACTTGGTTTCCTGTTTTGTCCCCTAGTTCTAGATGTGAATCAAGTACTTGTTTTGCTCTCCTCCACAATCACAAACAACCAATAGCTGATCTTTCTCCTTAACAACCAGAAAAAACTGGCTGCACTAAGAGTGGAAGGGGTCACACAATTCAGGGATCGGTTCATATCAGGGTTTTGGGGTCTCTGTATTCTGTCTTGTCCACCTGATTTTTTACAAGGCTTAGTAACAGCTGCACTCAACACTCATCCATGCCAACTAAGCTTCACTGGGTTATTGGTGCACCATAAAGGCTTTTCCCCCCCAGTAGCTCTAGATTATTTTCTGCTCATGCCTTAACCTATTTTAAGGGGACCAAGCAAGACATTCAGTACAAACTGATTTTTAATTGTATTTATTTTTTATTGGAATCGTTCTACTCCTGTTCTGCACATTGGCAGCAGCAGCAGCATGACTGAAACCAGCATCCAACGAAAATCAGGAGCAAAAACTGTAAATAAACACTATCATGTGAGGGCCCCCTAGTGAGACAACGGTGCCCTAGCCAACCTAGTACATGCTGGTCCCATCAGCATGCTGTCCTCATTTGCAGTCCTATTGAATAATGTAACATGCTGCCTGAATGAAATATGTTAAGCATAATCAATATGTAATATTACATTTAGGTTTAATATTGTTAAGCACACAACGCTGAAATTGGTTGAATAGGCCCGACAAAGGATTCTAGTAACTGCGGTTAGACATTTTAATGGGTTTTAAGTTAATGGACCCACTATTTCTCCTCAAATGTTTGTCGGTACCTGGAGGAACATTTGATGAATGAATGAACTGAACATTTTAAGATAAAATGAATTTTTTAATTCAACACCATTTTAAAGGAATGAGGTAATCTAAAGTAACATAAACGCCTTTCCCCAGGGAGGTCCGGGACATCTGTACCTGCTGAAGAATAAAGTCGCAACCTTTGCCAAGGTGGAGAAGGAAGATGACATGATCCAGTAAGACTTGCTTCATTTTTGTAGTGGCATAAAAGTTTGTCAGTGAGCAACCACGTGCTGAGAGAGGAGAAATAATGAAATCATATTAGCCACCGGTTCACTATCATGCATAAGAAGGTACTGATGACTAGTTTCTGTCCACACCCTATAAACCATTCTGGGTACCAAGTACCCCACGGCAATTAGGAACTAACATGATGATTAACTCCTTTTGCCCTTACATTCACACAATGGCCAAACATCATCAATCATAAAGTCTTAAACTTCCTGTCATGCAGTTGCTTATTCCTGTTCCCATCAAATCCCAGTCCAGTTCTGACCTTAACCTCATATTAAGTCATTTGTCTGATTTACTCTGCAGCTCTCACCCATTGTGTTGTGGATTTTCTCAACCCTCTCCTGTTTGACTAGGTTCTGGCGCCGTCTCAGTCGGCTGATGAGTAAGCTGAACCCAAATCCCAACCTCATCCACATCATGGGCTGCTATGTGTTGGGGAGTGCTAATGGAGAAAAGGTAGTTGTCTTAGAATCTGAGTCATGATATGCCCCAGGAGCAAATCCCACCCCCACACTCCCACAGTCAGTGCTAATTTTTATTTAAAAAGTCTGCAAGCTTATGCAGCCTGCTTACTCGTGATCTCGAATAGTCCCTCACCTGCTCAAAGCCATATGTGGTCTATCGCATGGTGGTGGTAAATCATTTCGACAATCTGTTGGCCTTTTCTCATGATATTGCAGAGCCTTGCGATGTCTAAACTAAGAGCATTTCTTGCAAATGCCTGGTAAAATAATGAAAGAGGAAGCATTTTTTTGCGCATGCAAAAGATAAAATAGTGTATAGGAAAGCAAAAAAAATATGGGTTAAAATATAAATCATGGAGGCAAGTGTATGAATTATGACCTTACTAGCAGCTTCTGCTGCCTCGCTGCAGCTCCGGTGCTGATGCGAGGGTGCCACACAGCACAGGAAGGGGGGAGGTCAGTGAAGAAGACGATATGCACACACAGCACTTTGGAATGACAGGATGATAGACTGTTACTCACAATTACACACATTCACTCACATTCTCAAACCTCCCCCAATACCCCTGTCAGCCCACAGAGACTGATACACACTCACAGCACATGCGCATGAACATGCCGACGCATACAAGATATTCCTCCTTACTTCTGCAGCACCTGAACCACAGTACTTATCGTTGCTTACCGTGTACCGCGTGACCTTTAGGCATCAAAACACAGTGTTTGGATGCGGCATGATGCTGGGAGAGCAACCGAGAGAGGAAACAATAAACCATTTAATGGTTCCCTGGGGAATTAATGAACAATACAAACAGGACAATGCTCTGAGAAGCCTGGTAACATTTCTAATGCACAAATAGCTATAACGCGTAATTCACCAAAGAAAATGTGCTTAGTTGGAGATGAGAGCTCGTACAAATGCGTAAAATTACAGCAAAGTGTGATACAGTACACTGTGTGCAGAGGTGGTAGAAGTACACAAACTCAATACTCAAGTAAATGCGCAAGCATTGCCCTAAAATCCACTACAAACACCACTTCCGATCTTTTACTCACGTAAAAGTACTAAGCAGATTATCTATTTACATTTTGTAAGTACAAAATTAAAGTTCTTCACAAGAAATTTTGTATTTTAAACAATACAGATTATGTTAAATATAGTAAAACATGTAAAGTATTTAAAAAATAAGGATCAATCCTAAAGGTTGATAAAGGTGGTCAGGTGGTTAACCCACATAATAAATTACTAGTGCATAATGTTTGTATAAAACATTTTTATATTGAAAAAATCAGGTGATATTATTGTCGTCGTCATCGTAGGGAAAAGATCAGGCAATATGGGAGTGTTATAAAACAGGGGAGACACCAGCTGTCCTTAAATCATAACTGTGTATTTTGTGTAACTATCACATGATGACGATGAGCTGCCTGCTTGCATATGAATCCGGTTCCATAGCGATAGTCCTACAGATCAAGGCCACTCTGAAGTGAATATGTACATACAGAAAGTCCTTTGATCGAATTCCCTCCGTTATAACAACCTGTCTCACTAGTACATTGTGACATTTGGCATCTTTCCCACAGTGACTCGGTACAAGTCACACGAGGAGGCAGGTGAACAGGGAAGGTGCTTATTCACTGCCTTTAGCAATTTTCCTCCGGCTGCATCTTGTGGGCACTCGTGCAAACTCAGCGGTGGAGCAACTATTAATAGACTGAGCTACCTTTACATGATGGTCCATTCCACCTAGCACCTCAGCGTTGCTGTCTGCCATGCGTCTGCAAAAATCTCACCCAATATAAGGCACAAAATCTACCACAGATTTTTAGTTCTCTTTAATGTAAAGCGAGGCAAGTGTGTGGAAAAAATATAAAGGAGGTTCAACTTTTTGATATTACACAACAAAGTCAACATAACATCATCTAGCAAGGCGCTGCGTCGGCAAACCTTAGTTCTCCAAATGCATACATTCCTGCTGTAACACAGCTTTTTAACACAATAGGGCTTTGCGACATTGCAGACGTAGTGTTGTTTTATGCATGAGAGCCTGAAATACGATGGGGAAGGCGCAGTAGAGTGATGGAAGCCAAAATATGGCAGAAAACGTTGAACAGAGCCTGGTGCCAGGGGCATACAGTAAGACTTTTGATGTACAGTACCAGTCAATCCTGGTGAACTTTAACTGCAGCCCATGGATCAAATATTACCGATTTTTCCTGTCAAGCTGACTACTGCCATCATTTATCTTATTACTTTTTAAATTGGCCAAGGTTTTAAGGTCATTTGGCTTCAGACTTCAGCACTGAATGGTAAATGTTCTGCACTTATATAGCGCTTTTCTAGCTATTGGCACTCAAAGCGCTTTACACTGCTTCTCATTCACCCATTCACACTCACAATCACACACCGGAGCTGCTATGCAGCTGGCCAACACTCACCGGGAGCAACTAAGTTGGGGTTCAGTGTCTTCCTCAAGGCCCCTTGTGCCTATGAATGGCAAGCATGCTGCTGGAAAGATGGCCCATGGACACAGGAAAATTAAAAACGTGTATCACATATAGTATTTTTATCTACAGTACATCAGGTTTCTCTGTTACTCAGATTAGCACCACAGGAGTTTTACTGCATTAGCATTTGCTGTGCTGACCCCATCCTTGAACCCATGGTCTATTGACAAGCTGCCACTGTAAAACAAATGTCAGAGGTTGCAGTAGCAGGACACGAAGCCTCTGACAGGTTGTGGCACCTCACCGCCCCTTTGCGTTCAGTACTATCATTATCAACACACCGTAATCAGTGCTATAATGTGGTGTTATCCTCTAATGGCATATAATGTAAAAGTTATTTTAGAAAAATTACAGAAATTGCATTTTAGGATAATGAAAAGAAATTTGTTTTCTCGTCACTGTCAACCGACAGAACATATTTCATCCTGTCAAAGGATGTCAAATGGACCAAAGAATGTTCTGCCAGTATTTATCAGGCTTCTCTTCATGTTCTTTGGCACAGTTTCATTTTTACAGTTTTGTGAGAAACTATTTTCTTCTTGTACGCCATCTGTACAGTTTGACTTCTTTAGTCAAAGTGTTTAGTTAGTAATTTCCACTTCCAGTCATTGTGTTACACTTGGTTACAAAATGGTGATCAGTCATGGTCAGCCCATAGCTGTGGTGTGGTAAGTCACCTACTGTCATAATTGTCATGAGACGGACTCGGAAAATTAGTATATAGTATATTTAAAGTTGACCAAGTCTATAAGAGGGTTGGGATGGATGGATGGACCTAAACCTAACCACATAGGGTGTATAAGTATCACATAATGACCTAGTATGTGGAGGAGGTGATACCTATTGGTCTATTGCTCTGATCTGATAACAGCGGTTGAGTGACATCATGTGCAAATGTACAATTAATGTTGCAACATTTGTCACAGTGTGTAATCAGGGGAGAGAGTTATGTTTTTAAAACGTGCAAAGTCGGTGACTGCTGAGCACAGATATCCACTATGCTGTAACCTATTTCTGCAGCTGACATCTATCAAATCCAACTAAGGCTGCTCCGAAGCAGCCAAGAGAAGCTGTATCCATGTCCCAACCCCGTCTTTGGTGATGCGAGTATTAATCCTCTTTAGACTCATGATTTATGTCAGGTCAGCTTGCTGCACCTTTTTAGGCGACATCCTTTGAACACTGTCACCACTGAAATGGGACACCGGCGTGTTTATTTGCGGCTAACTAGGTTACTCAGAGCAGCCGGTTTACATGGATAATGGCGTGAACGTGTTTACTGATCTGCATGTATGTAATTAGCAGTAACCGGGTTACTACAGTCCATGTAATCGAATGTCTCTACTTCTGACTACTTTTGGAAGCGTGGTTTGCAGATTTGTAGTACCGGGAGGCAGTTTATTGATTTTATTTTCCAGTTAGTGTGAGTCTTTGTCGGAGCCATTACACTCATGGTTGACTGACAAAGACAGGAAGGCAAAGTGGACCTTTTTTCCACAGGGCAAACTGATTTAGTGATTTACTCTTCTCTTGTATTAGCCACTGCTTTCGTTTAAGTTTTAGTTGGACCTTCAGACACTCCACTCTGCTACTGTCTCTGCCTGCAGTAATGTGTCCTGTTCATGTGCCTGGACATTGTAGAAACATCTAAATATATCTATATATATAGTCCAGGAGAAATGCATCTGGGAAAGTCAGGATTCATCTAACACCTATCTCCTGTTGTGGGAACGTTTTTCTTATTCACATGACAGTCTAGAAAATCAGCTACTGAAAAAAGCCTATTGTCAAAGGGTTACTTACAACAAGCGTGTGTTAAGGCCGAATTTCATCAGTTCTTCCACAAAATTTCATAGCAGTCCATTTCAAGTGGCATAAAGACATCTCAGTCTGAAGCGAAGTGGCAGACCAACACTGCCATCTGTAGGGCGATACCAGGCATTATTTGCTACATTTATGTAATAAAATACTGAAACTCACTGTAATAACACATTGTAAGCATCTTCGCATTGAAGTGTTAATTGGTTTGGACTTATAAGGCGCTTTTCTACCTTAATGGTATTCAAAGTCCTTCACACCACTTCTGATTCACCTATTCGTGCTCACAATCACACACACACACACTCTCACAAAATGATGGGGGAGCTGCTATGCAGCTTGACTCCACTCACTAGGAGCAACTAACTTATGCTTTAGTGTCTTGCTGAAGGTTGCTGACTTCGTATGTAACAGGAGGAAAATGGTGGATGACTGCTCGACCTCTTGAGCCACAGTCACCCAATGTTTACATCTACTGGATCATTTATTACAAATATGTTTTTTTCACATGGGAGAGAAGTTTTTCTTCTTTTCTCTATCATCAAATTTCAAATTACTGCTGTGTTACAGCACTCATTTGGCAGCTGGTAACAAATATTTTTAATAAGCCACAGTGGTTGCACACTGTTTTTTTAATTAATGAAAGTATCAAACAGACATCTGTGGAATGACTAAAAGCTTTTACGCCAACAAATCCGTGTGGATCAAGCCAGCGATACGATGCCTTTCACGTAGTGACACAGGAAGAGCTTTTAGCCCAAGATCCCACTGCCCTTTTTAAAAATGATGCTCCCACTTAA